>NC_083572.1:83306082-83396082 GCF_027579695.1 Neoarius graeffei | reverse complement strand
CGTTCACGGCGCTCCTTCATTCATCTTTAGTACCTGCTATATCCTGGTTAGTTTCACTTTTGTTTAAATGACTAATTTGTTTATATTTTGTAAACTAGAACAAACCAAGTTCATTGGAATATATTGCATGCAGGTATAAATATATTATTCAGGTATGGAAAAAAAATATTACATGCAGCTATAAAATAACTGCAGGGGTGAGCAAAGAAGGAATCCAGGCAGAAGTGGGATGAAAAAAAAAAAAAATCCCACTGTAATCAATCTCTAAATCGATATGAGGTCACTGTGAAGCCACACTGTGGTGGTGTATGCCTAGTTTAGCGGATTACCCACGTTGATTATTGTGCCAACAGCATTTTTAACAGTTCACCGAGTTCCAATAAGTTGTAGTGGAGTGCTGTGGGCCACAAGATTGGGAACGTCTGCTCCAGGACTGTACAATATGAACAACATGTTAATTAATGATAATGAAGTGCCTTGCAATCTGCTGAACCGGTGTACCTGTGTGGTATCGGCATTAAAGATCAAGGTTTTTAAAGATAACCCAAAAGAAAACCAATCTGAAATCTGGATGGGATTGGACAGCATGCTCGCTGAGAAGTGTAAGACTGTGGTTTGTTAAAATGTTCGCTTGCATAATGACCGCAGACACACTGCTGCTCTCTGGACGGGCCACTGTGATGTGACAGCTGTGTGATTAGAGCTAAACATGGGACACTCACTTTACCCACAATGCACTGAAAACATCCTGGAGGTGCTTCGGATGACAAAGGAGAGGAACTCCTCTCAGTGGTCAAAATGAGAAACGCACTAAAACTCATCGGACACAAAAACACGCTCACTTTATTACTGAAACGTGGAGAATCTCAGCGGACACTGACCGCTTGACTGATTGATCTGACAGTCAAAAGTTTGGACACCACTTCGAATTCAATGTTTTTTCTTTGTTATATATGAATGCCTCTGCTCAGTGCCTCCACAAACTGGACAGTGTGTCAAGTCAAGTCAAGTTTATTTGTACAGCGCTTTTTACAATAAACACTGTCGCAAAGCAGCTTTACAGAATTTGAACGACTTAAAACATGAGCTAATTTTATCCCTAATCTATCCCCAATGAGCAAGCCTGTGGCGACGGTGGCAAGGAAAAACTCCCTCAGACGACATGAGGAAGAAACCTCGAGAGGAACCAGACTCAAAAGGGAACCCATCCTCATTTGGGGAACAACAGACAACATGACTATAATATTAACAGTTTTAACATGTGTGTATCATGGTGCTCTTAGGTTTATTACAAACTGTAGAGCTCTAACACATCACTGTGTCTTATACGGCAAATTATGTGCGTAGGCTCGGTCATTGGTATGTGCTAATTTACAAGGCTATTCTTGAGATGACTCCATCTTACTTATCACTTTTAATCTTGAATAATAGGGTCTACAGTCTTCGCTCTCAGGACTTGTTTCATTTTACTGTTCCTAAGGTGAGAACAGGGGCGGCACGGTGGTGTAGTGGTTAGCGCTGTCGCCTCACAGCAAGAAGGTCCGGGTTCAAACCCCGTGGCCGGCGAGGGCCTTTCTGTGCGGAGTTTGCATGTTCTCCCCGTGTCCCCGTGGGTTTCCTCCGGGTGCTCCGGTTTCCCCCACAGTCCAAAGACATGCAGGTTGGGTTAACTGGTGACTCTAAATTGAGCGTAGGTGTGAATGGTTGTCTGTGTCTATGTGTCAGCCCTGTGATGACCTGGCGACTTGTCCAGGGTGTACCCCGCCTTTCGCCCCTAGTCAGCTGGGATAGGCTCCAGCTTGCCTGCGACCCTGTAGAACAGGATAAAGCGGCTAGAGATAATGAGATGAGATGAGGTGAGAACAGAAATGGGAAAGAAAGCTTTTAGATTTTCTGCTCCAAGTACATGGAATAGTCTGCAGGCAGAGCTCAAACTTCAAAGTCTGGTATCTCTGAATGCATTCAAATCCATGATAAATTCCATTACATCCAGGCTTCAGGAGTGCAAATGTTTCATTGGAGAGCAAATCTCTGACTAAACGTTGTAAAATTTACTAGTTTTGATTTTGAATTTCAGGTTTTGTCTGTTTTGATGTGACGATGTAATTATGTTTTTGTTTGTGTTGATGTGGCGATGTGATGACGTTTTGTTGTGACGATGTGATGGAACTTCATGTACTGCCATTCTTGGCCAGGTATCTCTTGTAAAAGAGATCGTGATCTCAATGGGACAAACCTGGTTAAATAAAATAAAATAAATAATAAATAAATGTATTTTTATTCATTAAAAGTCACTTCACGTCTTAAAGTAACGACGGATGTCGTCTCTCTTTACTTAGTTGAGCGGTTCTTGGCATAATATGGATTACTACAGTTGTGTAATAGGGCTATTTGCTGTATTTTTCTTATTTATTATTTACTGTTTGATCTCAAACGCATTAAGAAGGCAAGAAATTGCACTAATCAACTTTTGACGAGGCACCTGTTAATTGAAAAGCGTTCCAGGTGACGACCTCATGAAGCTGGTTAAGATAATGCCAAGTGTACAAAGCGTCATCAAGGTAAACGCTGGCTACTTCGAAGAATGGAAAATAGGAAACAGATTTTGTTTTTCTAAACACTTTTTTGTTTCTCTCCATAACTCCGTACGTGTTCCCTTATGTTATTTCATAGTTTTGATGTCTTCAATATTGTCCTATAACGTAGTCAAAATACAGAAAAATCTACAAATTAGTAGGCGTGTCCAAACTTTTGACTGGTACTGTATACATTCCACATGTACCAGCATGTGTCACACCGTAGACTTCTTTCATACCTAAAGCTGATGTGTGATGATGTCGTTTCTGACAAACTTGTGTACAAATGTCCCACCGATTCTGACCCGACACCTCAAACACAGCACTGGCTATGAATTACTGTCATAGGCTCGTCATGGCACCTTACAGAAGCTCAGGAACATCTCATCTCATTATCTCTAGCCGCTTTATCCTTCTACAGGGTCGCAGGCAAGCTGGAGCCTATCCCAGCTGACTATGGGCGAAAGGCGGGGTACACCCTGGACAAGTCGCCAGGTCATCACAGGGCTGACACATAGACACAGACAACCATTCACACTCACATTCACACCTACGGTCAATTTAGAGTCACCAGTTAACCTAACCTGCATGTCTTTGGACTGTGGGGGAAACCGGAGCACCCGGAGGAAACCCACGCAGACACGGGGAGAACATGCAGACTCCGCACAGAAAGGCCCTCACCGGCCACGGGGCTCGAACCCGGACCTTCTTGCTGTGAGGCGACAGCACTAACCACTACACCACCGTGCCGCCCCCGCTCAGGAACATATTATATTATATTTTATTCTAGCCACATTCACTGGATATAAGTAACTGTACACTCTGACCAGCTACTCTACTACTAAGCTATCAGCTCATATACGGTGAGGAGAGAAAAACAAAATGGCGGCGCGTGTTGCTGAACCAACCGAGGACGAAATAAAAACTCTACTCAAAAACAAAACCCCAAAAAATACAAAAAAAAAGCAACAAAATATGGAATGAAAGTATTTGATGGTAAAAACGTATCTTTTTTTAAAATTATTTTTCAAGAATTATTATTATAGCATTTTCCACAAATTGTTACGGTCATTTCACCTGTTTGTTTACATTCTTCATCTTTAAGCGTTAAAATTTTTTGAAACTTTCAGACTGGTTCAAAAGTTCAAAGAAGTTTCAAAATTACATCACTGAAATGTCCAAGGAAGATTTAAAAAAATATCTAAAGCTATTCTACACCTCGGCATGACAGCAAGATGGCACTTTCTACAAAACAAACAAACAAAACCACCACTAAAATCAATTCGTGCAGCCATCGATAGGTTTTTAAGAAGAGATTTTGTTGGACGTTTTGTAGAAAGTTTTTATTTATTGAATTTGCAAAAACTGAAAATGCTGTGTTTCTCAAAATCCAGTGAATTAATATAATAAGGGTTGTTTTACAATCAGGGTACAAAGTTTGTGTCACAGGGGTCCAAAATTCAAATTGATTCAAACTGATTCTTGTATCAGTTTTTAAGTGAAGGACAAGTTAAAGAACAGATTTCAGGTAATTTTTTTGACATATGTGTATGGTAGTTTTGTGTAATCTGCTATAAAATGGGAAAAACAAATGAAGTGATTCTCGGAGAGGACTTTTTTTTTTTGACAATTCAGAATCCACTACTTCCATAGTGCTTTTAAATATAAGGCTGTAAGCTGTGTGTTAGTTGTCTCTAATATTTATGTCCCGATATCTTGACCACATTTTAGGATGAAAATAATCATTTTAGATATGTTATTTTATATTGAAAATTAGCTGTCTCGGAGAGGACATTTTTTTGACACAATTACATACTAATTTGATCAAAATAGTCTGAAAACTTACTGGCATTCAACATTAAAACTTAACTATGTTTCCAATGATATGGAACCAAATATGTGTTTTATGGTATAAAGAATGATTTAAGTGCATCCCTTTTGGAGCTACCTGTGGTCAAAAAAGCACTTTTTCTAAATGACACGAGTAATTTTGCTAAATATGACACATATTGCCATACATTCACCAAAAATAACGTTATCACCAAATTTTTTTTTGCATGGTAAATAGAGCTATCACAGGGCTACAATAAACAACCAAGTTTATTTAGTCAAGCCTTTGATATTGAAGATAATAAGTGTTAAATGTGATTTTTAGCTTGCGTACCCTGATTGTAAAACAACCCATAAAAGAGTTATTCCATGCAATCTCGTTGTACGGTACATGGCTTATAGCCAGCTATCAGCTCATGTACGACTCGATTTCATGGAATAACTGTTAATTATATTTTAACTCCTGACTCAATAATCCTTTACACCATAGTTTCAGTGGTAAGTATACTGAAGTGCTTTTAAAACCTGGACTGTTCATCATTAGTGGTGTGTCTTGACCGGGAGACTGCGAGTTCTACACGTGGCCGGGTCATACAAAATGGTACCTACTGCCATCTGGCGAGGCACGCTGCAACACAGATGCCTGTAGGGAGTCGAACTCTCGTGGTTACCAGAGGACCAGCCTCCCACTGTAACCCTGGCTATGTAATAAGCGAGAGGCTGATGGCGACAGAAATGGAGATCGATGCTGCCCAATGTGTCTTAAGGGCCTGGTTAGTACTCGGTGGGAGACTTCCTGGGAATACCAGGCGCTGGCACGGGAGGGACTTTGGCAGAAACAGAAGAATTATAAACAAACAAATGAAGAATTGCATTATAAACCAAGCACTGTTAATCAGTAGTCTGTAGATCTTGTCCATTTATTGTTGTCATCCTTATCAGTAGGTTATACGGTCCAGAAGGCCAATTTGTAATATGCAGTAAATTCGGTATTTATCGATTAGAGTGCAGCACTTTTTAATAGAAATTATGCTATAACACAAAAAACATCTAAAAAAATCAATTTGATGTAAAGTTAGTTTGTGGTAGTTGACAGTTCATAATAAATGATAAAAATTTCCAAAAGTAACGAGGTCTTTTTTCTTTGTTTTTTTTTCCCCACTTCTTCTGTAACAGGCTGTGCTGTTTGCCTCGTTTGGTTGTATTTGGTTATCCATAGTAGATAAGATAGATAAGATAAGATGCACTTTATTGTCCCCAAAGGGAAATTCATCTTGGACTTCATTGCTGCTACAATGCTGCTTACATAGAGACATAGTATATGCGCCACCTTGTGGTCAAACTGTGAATGCACCTATTCTACCTGGCGTTGGAACAGCAGTACCATGAGGCACCGGCTACAGTGCTGAAAAACATTAATGAACATATCATACATGTTGCCAGTATTCTGTCAACTGGGGGGACCACAAGATTACTGGGCAAAGATTTTTTTTCCCCCCCTCAAAGGGACTCTGGAATCAACCTACCCATTCTCAAAATGGCTTACACTGCATAATATAAACAAGAGGACATAACTGTGAGAATATGGAGAACAGGCATCCCAAACAACATAAGAGTCCGTCTGTGTGGTTTCTCTAAGTATATCTAAATAACATGGTTTGTATATGTAAGGACATTAGGCAAATAATAATAATAATAAAACTTTATTTAAAGATGGAGCCAATTTGGCACCACTAATATTATATTGGGCCATCTGATAAGAAATATACAATATATAAAATAAAAATAACTCAAGAATACAAAAAACAAAAATAAATTATATATATATATATATATATATATATATATATATATATATATATAGATAGATAGATAGATAGATAGATAGATAGATAGATATACACACACACTAGTGCATCTCAAGAAATTAGAATACCATGAAAAAGTTATTTTTTTTCATAATTTAATTCAAAAAGGTAAACTTTCATATATTCTATATTCATTACATGTAAAGTGAAATATTTAAAGCCTTTGTTTTCAGCTCATGAAAATCAGAAATCCAGTATCTCAAATTATTAGAATATTCCCTAAGATCAATCAAAAAAAGGATTTACAATACAGAAATGTCCAACTTCTGAAAAGTATATTCATTTATACACTCAATACTTGGTTGGGGCTCCTTTACCATGAATTACTGTATCAATGCAGTGTGGCATGGAGGTGATCAGTCTGTGGCACTGCTGAGGTGTTATTGAAGCCCAGGTTGCTTTGATAGTGGCCTTCAGCGTATCTGTATTTTTGGGTCGGGTGTTTCTCATCTTCCTCTTGACAATACACCATAGATTCTCTATGGGGTTCAGGACAGGCAAGGTGGCTGGCCAATCAAACACAGTAATATCATGGTCAGCAAACCATTTGGTAGTAGTTTTGGCACTGTGGGTAGGTGCTAAGTCCTGCTGGAAAAGGAGTCAGCATCTCCAAAAAGCTCGTCAGCAGATGCAAGCATGAAGTGCTCTAAAATCTCCTGGTAGATGGCTGTGTTGACTTTGGACTTGATAAAATACAGTGGACCAACACCAGCAGATGACATGGCACCCCAAATCATCACAGACTGTGGAAACTTCACACTGGGCTTCAAACACCTTGGATTCTGTGCCTCTCCACTCTTCCTCCAGACTCTAGAACCGTGATTTCCAAATTAAATGCAAAATGTACTTTCATCTGAAAAGAGGACTTTGGACCACTGAGCAACAGTCCATTTCTTTCTCTCCTGAGCCCAGATAAGACACTTCTGACATTGTCTCTGGCTCAGGAGTAGCTTGATATTAGGAATGCGAAAGTTGTATCCCCTTTCTTGAAGATGTCTGTTCGTGATGGGTCTTGATACACTGACACCAGCCTCAGTCCACTCCTTGTGAAGCTCTCCCAAGTTCTTGAATCAACTTTTCTTGACAATCCTCTCAAGACTGCGGCCATCCCTGTTGCTTGTGCACCTTTTCCAGCCACCCTTTTCAGCAATGACCTTTTGTGGCTTACCCTCCTTGTGGAGGGCATCAGTGATCATCTTCTGGACAACAGTCAAGTCAGCAGTCTTCCCCATGATTGTGGTTGTGTGTACTGAACTAGACCGAGAGATACACTGTGCTCATACTGTTTTACTCAAACTCGAAATGAAATATTCTAATATTTTGAGATTTTTTTTTAAATGTTTTTGTACTGTATGCCATCCTGATTAAAATTAAAATAGAAAAATGCTTGAAACATTTTAGTTTGTGTAATGAGTCTATAATAGATAACATTTTCACTTTCTTAAATAACTGATGGAAAAACTGAACTTTTTCACAATATTCTAATTTTCTGAGATGCACTAATATATATATATATATATATATATATATATATATATATATATATATATATATATATATATACATACACACACACACACACACACACACACAGCCTTGAAAAAAGTATTCATACCCCTTGAACTTTTTCACATTTTTCCACCTTACAACCACGAACTTAAAAGTTTTTTTTATTGAGATTTTATGTGATAGACCAACACAGAGTAGCACATAATTGTGAAGTGAAACGAAAATGATAAACGGTCTTCAAAATTTTAAACAAATAAAAATCTGAAAAATGTGGTGTGCATTAGTATTCAGCCCCTCTGCGTCAATACTTTGTAGAGCCACCTTTTGCTGCAATTACAGCTGCAAGTCTTTTGTGGTATGTTTCTACCAGCTTTGCACATCTAGACACTGAAATTTTTGCCCATTTTTCTTTGCAAAATAGCTCAAACTCAGCCAGATTGGATGGAGAGCGTCTGTGAACAGCAATTTTCAAGTCTTGCCACAGATGCTCAGTGGGATTTAGGTTTGGATTTTGACTGGGCCATTCTAACACATGAATATTCTTTGATCTAAACCGTTCCATTGTAGCTCTGGCTGTATGTTTAGGGTCATTGTCTTGCTGGAAGGTGAATCTCCTTCCCAGTCTCGTCTTTTGCAGCCTCCAACAGGTTTTCTTCCAGGATTGCCCTGTATTTAGCTCCATCCATCTTCCCATCAACTCTGACCAGCTTCCCTGTCCCTGCTGAAGAAAAGCATCCCCATAGCATGATGCTGCCACCACCATGTTTCACAGTGGGGATGGTGTGTGCAAGGTGATGAGCAGTGTTAGTTTTCTGCCACACATAGCGCTTTGCGTTTAGGCCAAAAAGTTCAACTTTGGTCTCATCTGACCAAAGCACCTTCTTCCACATGTTTGCTGTGTCCCCTACATGGCTTCTGGCAAACTGCAAACGGGGCTTCTTATGCCTGTCTTTCAACAGTGGCTTTCTTCTTGCCACTCTTCCAAAAAGGCCAGATTTGTGGAGTGTATGACTTATAGTTGTCCTGTGCACAGATTCTCCCACCTGAGCTGTGGATTTCTGCAGCTCCTCCAGAGTGATCATGGGCCTCTTGGCTGCTTCTCTGACCAGTGCTCTCCTTGCTCGCTCTGTCAGTTTAGGTGGACGGCCATGTCTTGGTAGGTTTGCAGTTGTGCCATTATTTCCATTTTTGAATGATGGATTGAACAGTGCTTCTTGAGATGTTCAGAGCTTGGGATATTTTTTTATAACCTAACCCTGCTTTAAACTTCTCCAGAACTTTATCCCTGACCTGTCTGGTGAGTTCTTTGGTCTTCATGATGCTGTTTGTTCTTCAGTGTTCTCTAACAAACCACTGAGGCCTTCATAGAACAAGTGTATTTATGCTGAGAGTAAATTACACACAGTAGGACTCTATTAACTAATTAGATGACTTCTGAAGGCAATCGATTGCACTGGATTGCATTTAGAGGTATCAGGGGACAGGGGGCTGAATACTAATGCACACCACATTTTTCAGATTTTTATTTGTTTAAAATTTTGAAGACCATTTATCATTTTCATTTCACTTCACAATTATGTGCTACTCTGTGTTGGTCTATCACATAAAATCTCAATAAAAAACTTTTAAGTTCGTGGTTGTAAGGTGGAAAAATGTGAAAAAGTTCAAAGGGTATGAATATTTTTTCAAGGCACTGTACACACACACACACACACACACACACGTGTCTGTGTGTGTGGGTGGGTGTGTGTGTGTGTGTGTGTGTATATACAGTGGGGCAAAAAAGTATTTAGTCAGCCACCAATTGTGCAAGTTCTCCCACTTAAAAAGATGAGAGAGGCCTGTAATTTTCATCATAGGTACACTTCAACTATGAGAGACAGTATGGGGGGAAAGAATCCAGGAAATCACATTGTAGGATTTTTAATGAATTAATTGGTAAATTCCTCGGTAAAATAAGTATTTGGTCACCTACAAACAAGCAAGATTTCTGGCTCTCACAGACCTGTAACAACTTCTTTAAGAGGCTCCTCTGTCCTCCACTCGTTACCTGTATTAATGGCACCTGTTTGAACTCGTTATCAGTATAAAAGACACCTGTCCACAACCTCAAACAGTCACACGCCAAACTCCACTATGGCCAAGACCAAAGAGCTGTCAAAGGACACCAGAAACTAAATTGTAGACCTGCACCAGGCTGGGAAGACTGAATCTGCAGTAGGTAAGCAGCTTGGTGTGAAGAAATCAACTGTGGGAGCAATTATTAGAAAATGGAAGACATACAAGACCACTGATAATCTCCCTCGATCTGGGGCTCCACGCAAGATCTCACCCCGTGGGGTCAAAATGATCACAAGAACGGTGAGCAAAAATCCCAGAACCACACGGGGGGACCTAGTGAATGACCTGCAGAGAGCTGGGACCAAAGTAACAAAGGCTACCATCAGTAACACACTACGCCGCCAGGGACTCAAATCCTGCAGTGCCAGATGTGTCCCCCTGCTTAAGCCAGTACATGTCCAGGCCCGTCTGAAGTTTGCTAGAGAGCATTTGGATGATCCAGAAGAGGATTGGGAGAATGTCATATGGTCAGATGAAACCAAAATAGAACTTTTTGGTAAAAACTCAACCTGTCGTGTTTGGAGGAGAAAGAATGCTGAGTTGCATCCAAAGAACACCATACCTACTGTGAAGCATGGGGGTGGAAACATCATGCTTTGGGGCTGTTTTTCTGCAAAGGGACCAGGACGACTGATCCGTGTAAAGGAAAGAATGAATGGGGCCATGTATCGTGAGATTTTGAGTGAAAACCTCCTTCCATCAGCAAGGGCATTGAAGATGAAATGTGGCTGGGTCTTTCAGCATGACAATGATCCCAAACACACCGCCCGGGCAACGAAGGAGTGGCTTCGTAAGAAGCATTTCAAGGTCCTGGAGTGGCCTAGCCAGTCTCCAGATCTCAACCCCAGAGAAAATCTTTGGAGGGACTTGAAAGTCCATGTTGCCCAGTGACAGCCCCAAAACATCACTGCTCTAGAGGAGATCTGCATGGAGGAATGGGCCAAAATACCAGCAACAGTGTGTGAAAACCTTGTGAAGGCTTACAGAAAACGTTTGACCTCTGTCATTGCCAACAAAGGGTATATAACAAAGGATTGAGATGAACTTTTGTTATTGACCAAATACTTATTTTCCACCATAATTTGCAAATAAATTCTTTAAAAATCAGACAATGTGATTTTCTGGATTTTTTTTTTTTCATTTTGTCTCTCATAGTTGAAGTGTACCTATGATGAAAATTACAGGCCTCGCTCATCTTTTTAAGTGGGAGAACTTGCACAATTGGTGACTGACTAAATACTTTTTTGCCCCACTGTGTGTGTGTGTGTGTATATATATATATATATATATATATATATATATATGTGTGTGTGTGTGTGTGTGTGTGTGTGTGTGTGTGCGTGCGCATATATACACACACACACACACACACACACACACACACACACACAGGGTATCTGCACATTTTTCAAGTACAAATTTAAAGACTTTTAAGACCTTTTCAAGATCTCTAAATGGAAAAATTAAGACTACCATGGCAAAGAAAATTATAAATACGACAACTTAAAACTGCAATAGTTTTTTTTACTAACTTTAAGAAGAATGCACACAATTGGTGAACAACAGGGTGCATCAATGGCAACTGTTAGACATGCAAACAGCTGAAGCAAAGTCGTGTGTTTTGGGCCTGCAGAACTACTGTAGCAGCAAGGAGAACACTGGTGTTTACTGGAGAAAACACCATGAATCATTTCAAAAACGAAAACGATAAACGGCAAGTAGAACCAGCTGAACAACCTTAGCCGGCATTATTTCAATCCCCAAAGATTATCTTTGATGATGTGTGATTTTGTGCCGTACAGTATACAGCTGGCTAAGGAAGTTCTCGAGTATCTTCTGCATTATAGCAGGTAACAGCATGAACCTGTTTATGCAGTCACACAATCATCAGAGCGTTACATTAAACACAAACACAACTGTCACCTTTCATAACCATGATCAATATTAATGAATGTGTTGTAATAACTGTAAACTAATTATCATCAGTGCAATTGTTATATCAATGTTCATTATTCAAAAATAATTATCTATAATCCATGAATAATTGTTTGTATTACTACTACTATTAATAATAATAATAATAATAACTACTCTTTAATAATAATTTAAAAACATTAACTAAATTTTATAACATTTTAATAATCACTACTTATTAGCTATATTAATTGAGTAGCAATTATTATAATTAAGTATTATTAATTACTACTTAATTAATAAGCAGTAATTACCAAAATGTAATTTAATAATAAGTAGCAATTATTATTATCAACTACTAAATTATACTAATAAGTAGTGATTATTAAAATGCTATAAAATTGAGTTATAAGATTAGTTAAAATTATTATTAAAAAAGTAGTAATTATTATTAGTAGTGATACAAACAATTATTCATGGATTATAGATAATTTGTTTTTAATAGTGAACATTGTTAACAAGTATTACTAGTAGTATTATTGTTTTTTATTATTATTATTATTATTAGTAGTAGTAGTAGTAGTAGTAGTAGAGTTATTTTATATCAATGTTCACTATTTTAAAAAAATTCTTTAATCCATATTTGTTTGTATTCTACCAATTACTACTGTACGTTTTAATAATTATTTGTAATAATTTTTAATAACTTAATTTTATAACATTTAATAATCCCTAGTACTTATTAATCACTAATTCATAAGTAGTAATGATTAATAATCAAAAATGACTATTACTACTAATTATTATTAGTGGTTGTTAATATTATTATTATTATTATTATTATTATTATTATTATTAAAAAACACTGTTGTAGACGATAAGTAATAAAACAAACTTTTTGTACAAATTATTTATATTGTACTATATTTAGAATTATTGTATTTTCTGGAGTTCTTTTTAAATGAGTTTTGAAATAAAGGTTGTTTATATATTTATATTAAACTTAGTACAATAAACAATGTTAATTATGTAAAAAAAATGATGCTAATCATTATTATTAGTAGTATTATGTCCTATAATTCCCATTTTCCACCTGACTCTTGTGCGCATGCGCGAACCCCCATGCGTTTCACTCCGGAGGGCTTGACCTCTAACTAACACACACACACGCGCGCGCCTCGTGTCCATGAAAAAACAGTTTCCCAGTGGGCCGTGTCCCCAGCGCTGCGTTACCGTCTTTAAACACATTTGTGCGATCCAGCGCTTTTTATCGCAAACGATTCTTCTCCTTATTTTGGGGTTTTTTGTCATCCCCCAACCACTTGTCATTAAACAGACATCTTCCCATAATTATCAACGCTTTCTCGCACCCGCATAAGCTACCTGCGCATCTCTCACTCTTCACACCCACCACACTTCCTCCAGTAGCCTCCTAATGTTAGTTCTTGATCTGCGGAATGCACAGAACGCACAGAACCAATGCTGCCCCCAAAAGGTACGCTGGTCACTTTTAAAATTACGGTTAAAAAAATACCCCAAACTGGATGGAGACATTTCACTCGTTCGGTCCAATATTAAATTTAATACCTCTCGAAAATTCCAGTCATTCCAAACAATTTAAGACGTTTTTAGGCCTTGAAAACCCAAAGTTGTATTTAAGACTTTTTAAGGACCCGCGGGAACCCTGTGGACTCAAAGAACACCTATGTGCAAATGCTGTTCTTGGATTACAGTTCGGCATTCAACACAATCATTCCCCAGCAGCTAATACAAAAATTCGGACATTTGGGACTCAACACCTCTCTTTGTAACTGGGTGCTGGACTTTCTTACAGGGAGGCCACAGAACGTTCAGGTCGGCAGTAACACCTCCAGGATCATCATGCTGAGCATGGGGGCCCCACAAGGGTGTGTGCTCAGCCTGCTGCTCTTCACCCTGCTGACCCATGACTGTGTACCAATCTACAGCACCAACCACATCATCAGCTTTGCAGATGACACGACTGTGGTGGGCCTCATCACTAACAACGATGAAGCCAACTACAGGAATGAGGTGAGCCAACTGGTCGAGTGGAGTAAAGACAACAGTCTCTTCCTGAACGTGGAGAAGACCAAAGAGATTGTAGTCGACTTCAGGAGAGGTCACTCACAGCATTCCCCTCTGACCATCGATGGTGCTGCAGTGGAGAGGGTGAGCAGCACCAAATTCTTAAGGGTGCACATCACTGAGGACCTCTCCTGATCCAACACCACCACATCACTGGCCAAGAAGGCTCAAACTCGCCTCTACTTTCTCCGCAAACTGAGGAGTGCACGAGTCCCACCCCCCATCATGTCCTCATTCTACAGGGGCACCATTGAGAGTGTCCTCACTGGCTGCATCACTGCATGGTACGGAGGCTGCAGTGCCTACTGCTGGAAGACTCTGCAACACATAGTGAACACAGCCTGCTCTGGATAAGAGTTTCTATTAAATGCCTGTAATATAATGTAAAATTGTGATATCAGTGTAACTGGAAAATTGCAGAGCACCTAAAGTGACCTATATATATATATATATATATATATATATATATATATATATATATATATATATATAGTGTATGTGTTTATTATATATACAGTTGGGTCCATATATATTTGGACACTGACACAAATTTTCTTTTTTCACCCGTTTACTGAAACATATTCAAGTTATAGTTATATAATGGACAAAGTCCAGACTTTCAGCTTTCATTTGAGGGTATCCACATTAAAATTGGATGAAGGGTTTAGGAGTTTCAGCTCCTTAACATGTGCCACCCTGTTTTTAAAGGGACCAAAAGTAATTGGACAATTGACTCAAAGGCTATTTCATGGACAGGTGTGGGCATTTCCTTCGTTATGTCATTCTCAATTAAGCAGATAAAAGGCCTGGAGTTGATTTGAGGTGTGGTGCTTGCATTTGGAAGATTTTGCTGTGAAGAAAACATGCGGTCAAAGGAGCTCTCCATGCAGGTGAAACAAGCCATCCTTAAGCTGCGAAAACAGAAAAAACCCATCCGAGAAATTGCTACAATATTAGCAGTGCCAAATCTACAGTTTGGTACATCCTGAGCAAGAAAGAAAGCACTGGTGAACTCCTCAGTGCAAAAAGACCTGGATGCCCACAGAAGACAACAGTTGTGGATGATCGCAGAATAATTTCCATGGTGAAGAGAAACCCCTTCACAACAGCCAACCAAGTGAACAACACTCTCCAGGAGGTAGGCGTATCAATATCCAAATCTACCATAAAGAGAAGACTGCATGAAAGTAAATACAAAGGGTTCACTGCACGGTGCAAGCCACTCATAAGCCTCAAGAATAAAAAGGCTAGATTGGACTTTGCTAAAAAACATCTAAAAAAGCCAGCACAGTTCTGGAAAAGCATTCTTTGGACAGATGAAACCAAGATCAACCTCTACCAGAATGATGGAAAGAAAAAAGTATGGCAAAGGTGTGGTACAGCCCATGATCCAAAGCATACCACATCATCTGTAAAACACGGCGGAGGCAGTGTGATGGCTTGGGCATGCATGGCTGCCAGTGGCACTGGGTCACTAGTGTTTATTGATGATGTGACACAGGACAGAAGCAGCCGGATGAATTCTGAGGTATTCAGAGACATACTGTGTGTTCAAATCCAGCCAAACTGATTGGTCGATGTTTCATAATACAGATGGACAATGACCCAAAACATAAAGCCAAAGCAACCCAGGAATTTATTAAAGCAAAGAAGTGGAATATTCTTGAATGGCCAAGTCAGTCACCTGATCTCAACCCAGTTGAGCATGCATTTCACTTGTTAAAGACTAAACTTCAGACAGAAAGGCCCACAAACAAACAGCAACTGAAAACCGCTGCAGTAAAGGCCTGGCAGAGCATTAAAAAGGAGGAAACACAGCGTCTGGTGATGTCCATGAGTTCAAGACTTCAGGCTGTCATTGCCAACAAAAGGTTTTCAACCAAGTATTAGAAATGAACATTTTATTTACAATTATTTAATTTGTCCAATTACTTTTGAGCCCCTGGAATGAAGGGATTGTGTTTAAAAAATGCTTTAGTTCCTCACATTTTTATGCAATCATTTTGTTCAACCCACTGAATTAAAGCTGAAAGTCTGAACTTCAACTGCATCTGAATTGTTTTGTTCAAAATTCATTGTGGTAATGTACAGAACCAAAATTAGAAAAATGTTGTCTCTGTCCAAATATTTATGGACCTAACTGTATTTTTTTTTTTTTATTTTTGCCTAATGTCCTTACATACAGTATACAAACCAGAAAATTTATATCTATAAATTTTTCTGGTGCACACGAGAAATTACCCAAGGAGAAGCCTGACCACCATAAACATGATGCGAAACCAGATATCCAGATACCCGTGTGCATCGGAAACGTTTTCATCCACACCAGATACTTTCTTTTTTTTTTTTTTTTTTAAACCTTTCGAGGCGGGCGGCACGGTGGTGTAGTGGTTAGCGCTGGCGCCTCACAGCAAGAAGGTCCGGGTTCGAGCCCAGTGCCCAGCGAGGGCCTTTCTGTGTGGAGTTTGCATGTTCTCCCCGTGTCCGCGTGGGTTTCCTCCGGGTGCTCCGGTTTCCCCCACAGTCCAAAGACATGCAGGTTAGGTTAACTGGTGACTCTAAATTGACCGTAGGTGTGAATGTGAGTGTGAATGGTTGTCTGTGTCTATGTGTCAGCCCTGTGATGACCTGGCGACTTGTCCAGGGTGTACCCCGCCTTTCGCCCGTAGTCAGCTGGGATAGGCTCCAGCTTGCCTGCGACCCTGTAGAAGGATAAAGCGGCTAGAGATAATGAGATGAGATGAGAAACTTAAATCAAATTAAAATAAATCAAAACAGTGAATTTAAATTTAACAAGATTCATTTCTCTGGTGTAAGAGCAGCTGTGCGCCAGAGAAAGAGCAGCCCAAACATTTACAATATTGAGAACAAGGACAAAAACTGTGGGTTAATCAGTGAAGGAGATGGTCTAGTCTCCTTATGTTCTATGATTATCAGCAATTGCTGTCAAAAGGACTGTATATTAATTCAGGGGTGTCCAATTTTATCCATTAAAAGCCAGTGTGGGTGCAGGTTTTCATCCCAACCAACAGACGCCATGCTGAAAGTCAAGATTAACGAATTAAACCGGCGGAATCAGGCGTGTTTTTGCTTGATTGGAATGAAACGCTGCGCCCACACTGGCTCTTTCTGGATAAGTACGGACAACCTGTTTTAATTCTTATGGATTTAATCTCGCCTTTAATGCTTATTCAGCGGAGAATTTGTCAAGTTCAGTGTCACTGAGCTGAGGCCTTTGGGTGAGGAGTAGTGCTGTCTGCGGCGATTTATCGTATGATCTTTATTGGGCTAAGAAGGCATTTATTCATGATTCCTATTTTATTTGGAAAGAAGCCTGTGCTCTCTCGGCTCTCTGGTCCAGTTTTCATCTCAGTACAGCAGATGGCAGCATTAAGTCTCGTTAAACAGCCATTTGAACCTGCTTTAAAAATGATCGCAAGAGCACAAACTCAACTGAAAGAAGAAATCTGGTGGCTTTATTCCTGAGGGTGGATGGAGAGTGATGTCAAGTCAGGTGTGGTGTAGCGCTGGGTGATTTTCACAATCAATTCAGTTCATTCAAATTCATGTTTTAACACGATTTTCAAAATGGTCTAACTGAGATTTAGATGTACACTGTACACACAGAATATATTCTATCTTTATAATATGCTTTTTTAAATTTGTAATTAAAAACACCCATAATTGCTAAACATTTCAACCAATACAAAGGGGGGAAAAAAAAAGAAAAAGAAAAAAAAACAGCCTTCTTAACTTGATGAACACCTCCTACCACTTGTACTACTCCCAAACACTGTGCATATCATTTAAAAATAAATAAATAAATAAATAAATAAAACCCACCCACACCAAGATAAACAGGCACTTCACGAAGGAGTCAGCTCGGAGCAAAGACGGGTTCAAATATTACTTCCAAGATTTGGAATTGTTACAAGTTTGAAAAGTCAAGTTTTGTAAAATATAATGCTGCAGTACATCCTAAGCAGTAATTAGTTGGTCAGAATTACGTCATTTTCAACCTCGGCACAGGGTCATTCCATGTCAGTCAATTCAGACAAATGCCCAAAACCTCCCCAGTGACACCTCTTCAATTTGCCTTATTTTTATTTTCTTAGTGCCTTATGATGTCAAATGAAAGAGTCCAAAATTTTAGCTTCCTAGTTCGAACGTTTTTTGAGTTATGGCCCTTCAAAGTTTGGGTGCCACGCCCACTTTTGGGGTCCAGGAATTGCTCACTTAAAGGGCTGATGACACAAACATGACTCGATGCAATTTCTTAAATAAACTATACAACATGGCAAACATGTTAGATTTCTGTTATAATTACATGAAAAGAAGCTGCTGTTACGCAAATATCCAACTTTTAATTGCACACCGCAAGAAAACTGGGTCCGTGGCTCGCGGCCATGTTGTGACGTCAGCGGGAGAACACGCTGCGGTTCACTGGCTGTTCTACTCTGGTTCTACTCAATGGAAATGGCGCATGAAAACGCCGGTGAACTCTCTAGTGCTAGCTCTTCCTCTTCTGGGAGTCTAGAATTGTGTTGATCTCTTCCGAATAGAATCTATGATAGTCTACCCTCTTTACCCTTTGCCTCTCGTTGCTAGGCGGCAGTTACATGAAAGCCGCAAGCTTTCACAAGCAAATACATGACTGATATCACGCCGACTTTATGATTACATTTATGATTATCATGTAGAATCTATAGCTCTACGTACCTTTATCTTATGTTGTTTCACAACACATGTTCTGACAGGAGGACTGTCTTTGGATCCGGCATAGCTACTAGTAGACCCCCTCCGGAATACTGGCAGTGTTGCCAGATTGGGAGGAATCCCGCCCAGTTGGGCGGTTTCAAGTGCATTTTGGTGGGTTTTGAACATATTTTGGGCTGGAAAACTTCAGCAGTATCTGGCAACACATACTGCTGACGTTTTCCAGCCCAAAATATGTTCAAAACCCACCAAAATGCACTTGAAACCGCTCAACTGAGCGGGAAACCTCCCAATCTGGCAACACTGTGTAGGCACTGCTGATGGTAGTAACACACGTTTGTGCTGAACTGAACACCCAAGAGATTCTTTTAAGCTGGGAAGGGTGTCAAAACAATCCAAATCGAAGTGTTCAGAGCACAGGACGGATGTTGGTGAGGGCTCCCACTTGTCACGAGTGCGCCTGACTTGCTTCACCCACTTCGCATGCAGCTCGGGATCTCTGGGAAACTTGAATAAACTTACCCCATCCTTGTAGGTTTTGGAGCAAAAGCCGGCAATACAATGCGAAGGCATAATAACTAATATATAATAATGTATAATAATAATAATAATAATGACAAACTGAACACCTGTCGCATCAACAACAAACTGGTAAGTTAGGAGGAAGGTTCTTTCCCTGACGTCATATAGCTCCTCCTCCTCTTTCGTCTCCTGGGTGCTGCAGCCCTGTCAAATTTGCCCAAATAGCCGCGTTTATCATAACTTGTAAAATAGGCGCCTTCGTGAATTAATATATGGATCATCGGGAATTACTTTTTATGTTATAAAACATCGCCAAAGATGTCAAAAACGTGTCATCAGCACTTTAATTTGCAAGCATTTTTGGAGGCCCATATTTTTTGTTCTAAGGGGGATATAGACCTGTAAATTGCTATATCTATGTATTCTGGCCCTGTCTATCAGATTCTGCACCTAAAAATAGCACAGGTTTACTAACCTTATAGATATTAACCCCTTAAAAGTGGATTTTTTAATGACAATTTTTTTTTTACATTTTAGGGGTCCATATCTTGGAAAGTTTTTATGTTGATGGGGTTTCAACTGATTTATCATCATATTTGGGAATTCTACTGTGTACTTCGAGAGTTTCAGGGCACTCAGAGGTTTGGTGGGGGTACAGGAGGGCCCCAAATATGGCTTCGGGACAAAATTACCATTTGGTACGTCCTACTTCAGGCCATTAGTTGGCCATGTGGGCACATGATGACTGAAATGTCAAAAAAAAATTTGTGTCATTAATAAAATCCACTTTTAAGGGGTTAATATTTCTAAAGTTAGTAAACTTGTGCTATTTTTAGGTGCAGAATCAGATAGACAGGGCCAGAATACATAGATGTAGCAATTTACAGGTCTATATTCCCCTTAGAACAAAAGATATGGGCCTCCAAAAATGCTTGCAAATTAAGTGCACAATTCCCGGACCCCAAAAGTGGGCGTGGCACCCAAACTTTGAAGGGCCAAAATTCAAAAACCGTTCCAGCTAGGAAGCTAAAATTTTGGATTCTTTCTTTTGACATCATAAGGCACTAATAAAATAAATATCAGGCAAATTGAAGAGGTGTCACTGGGGAGGGTGAGTGAATTGACATGGAATGACCCCACATTCAACAAACACCTTGAGAAAAATGACGCCCCCACGTTCATATTTTGTTTGCGACAAGCTAAGCAGCTAACGAGGCCGAGTGGTGTATATTTTCTTTCTCAAACAGCAACCTGCAGTCAACGTTTTAGATTTAACAAACATACCGCCCGGCCAAAAAACGTCACACACTAATATTTCGTTGGACCGCCTTTAGCTTTGACTACAGCACATATTGTGGCCTAGTGGTAGCGTGTCTGCCTCTCGATCGGGAGATCGGGAGTTCTATTCACGGTCGGGTCATACCAAAGACCATCATAAAAATGGCACCCACTACCATCTGGCAAGGCACGCTGCAGTACAGATGTGCATGTGGAGTTAAACTCTCGTGGTTACCAGAGGACTAGCCCCCCACTGTAACCCTAGCTATGTAATAGGCGAGAGGCCGAGGGCTACGGAAACGGAGATCGGCGCCGCCCGATGCGCCACCATCAGAGTTGGGCCTGGTTAGTACTTGAGTGGGAGACTGCCTAGGAATACCAAGTACTGAGGCGTGGGAAGGACTTTAACAGCACATATTCCTCATGGCATTGTTTCAACAACCTTATTCAACGTCACAACCTTTATTTTCATCTCGAGTTGCATTAATTTTTCTCCGAGATCTTGTGTTGGGAGAATCGACCCAGTCTGTAAAGTCTTCTCCAGCACATCCCAGATTCTCAATGAGGTTAAGGTCAAGACTCTGTGGCGGCCAATTCATGTGTGAAAATTATTCCTTGTGCTTCCTGAACCACTCTTTCACAATCTGAGCCCTAATTTTATGCCCGTGCCATCGGGGGGGGGTAAAAATCCACTGATACGATAATCTGGTCATTTAGTACATTCAGGTCGTCAGCTGACTTCATTTTATTGCCCTGTATGTTGCTGAGCCTCGAACCAACCCCAGATCATACCGTAACACTGCCTCCAGAGGCTTGTACAGTGGCCACTATGCATGATGGGTGCATCGCTTCATGTGCTTCCCTTCTTACCCTGACACGCCCATCACTAAAGTATAGGGTCAATCTGGACTCATCGGACCACATGACCTTTTTCATCGCTCCAGAGTCCAATCTTTACGCTCCCTAGCAAACTGAATCCTTTTCTTGCTGGTTTTCTTATGGCCACGCAGCGGTTGAGTCCCAATCCTGTGAGTTCTCGTGACACTGTGTGTGTGGAAATGCTCTTACTTTCACTATTAGAAACATAGCTATGAAATCAAGTCGTACATGAGCTGATAGCTGATGAGGCGCATAGCGCTGAATTGGCTATAAGCTGTGTACGACGAGATTGAGTGGAATAACTGGTTTATTCTATCCACATTCACTGGATTTTCAGAAACGGAGCATTTTTATTTTTGGCAAATTCGATACATAAAAACTTTATACAAAACGTCCGACAAAATCATTTCCGCTTTGCAGACATGTGACAAAATGCATACGTGTGTAGTAAAATATTCAAATTTGACAAGATTTACATCAGCAGTTGAGGACATTTCAGTGATGTAATTTTCAAACTTCTTTGAGCTTTTGGAACCAGTCTAAAAAAATGTTACAACTTTTAATGCTTAAAGTGCATATCATGCGTAAATTCAGGAGCAAGATCAATTTAATTCTCCTATTTTATATTAAACTTTGGTCAAATATCTGTAACATTTTGCACAATTTTTTTTACCTTGCTCAATACCAGAAAAATTCAGTTGAAATCAAGCCATTTGAGGTGAATTCGTCCGCCTCTGAAAAAACTTGGCATTTGGATTTCCTGGCAAACATTGATTTTCGTGAAGTCGCGTGCGGGACGCCTCCCTCTGAATCCTACGTCAGCGCTGGTTTGTTTATGAGAAAACGACCTTTTGGTTTTCTGCAAATTTCTTCAACGTTATCATGTAATTATTAAAATGGTAAACATATGTATCGTAGGATAGTCTGGTTAACACCAGACCATATCACAAGTGAAATATGGTCTGGAATCCGCCTATTGAATTTCTCGTAGGGGAGGTGTGGTTTACGATTGTCAACGGCCGTTTATTGGACGTTGCGAATGTCTATCATTTGGTGTATACGTAGCCCATGGCCAATCATGGCAGTTGTACCCAGTGATGTAGTTAGAGCGACGAAGAAAGACTGAAACGCCAAACGCTGTTCTTTTTTTAAAACAAACTTTCGCTCTAAACTATTCAGAACAGTGTCTAAAGCTTGATCGAAAGTTTGGTTCGTATCGCTCGCCGCCATGTTAAATGTGATCTGTAAACGGTCCCAAATAAACTACAAGTTTCCGTTTGTCGAGTAGTACGCGTCACCGTCTTTCCACCCCTCCCCACTCTCTGATTGGCTCCCTAACTCAGGCGAGCCTTTAGACCATAGTTTCCATGCTGTCTTTTCAGATCGGAACGATTGTGCAAAGCAGCATGGGATTTCCCAGGCTAATCGTAGGAGGGTGTAGCAACACCAATCTTGATGGGATTAGTACTCATCGTTTTCCAAAAGACCGGACAATGAGAGAGAAATGGGAGCGCTTCGTGCGAGGCACCCGGAAGCCGAGGACCAAATCAGAGCCGAGAAAAAGACCAAGAAAATTGGCGATTCACAAGTCGACTGTTGCCAGGGTAAGAAATAAGAGAGACTATACTCTAAATTAGGTGTTCCTGTGTTTGTGTGGTACACGGATAATGTTATTTATTGACCCACACGAAAGTAAACAACACGAAAGCGCTGGGTGATAATACACTTACTTCACATGTATCAAGGGATATGCGTGTCAGGGCTTGAGATCTTGGGACCCGTCAAACACATGTATATACAACCCTGCTTAGCCGATTCCATGTGTGTAGCTTGTGAAATCTTTCTCCTACAGTAGCCAGTACTCTTCTAAATGAAGAAATATATAAATACATAATAGTAATTAGAAAAAATATGATTTATGTAACAATAGATCGATGAACATTGATACATCAATCCATGGGTTTAGAAACTCAGGTGACAATTCCATATTTCAATGCAAAATCGCTAGCTGCTAAACTTGGTCTACCCAGGCTGTGCACTGAAACCGTGAAAGCTCGCGCAGCCTGCTGGCGCTTCCGCACGTGACGTCACGAATCTGGCTCCAGACTCCCTTGGGATTTTTCCAGACGCGTTTTGTTATTTTATTTTTTTTCTGCTGTAGACAGATGGCCTTGTGCAAAATTACCCTTCTGGATGAGTGTGTAAAGGGACATACTTTCATATAAAAACAAAAACACGAAATTGGTCCAGGATATGCACTTTAAAGATGAAGAATGTAAACAAACGGGCAAAATGACCGTAACAATTTGTGAAAATGCGATAATGATAATAATAATAATAATAATAATAATTCTTGGGTGGCACGGTGGTGTAGTGGTTAGCGCTGGCGCCTCACAGCAAGAAGGTCCGGGTTCGAGCCCCGTGGCCGGCGAGGGCCTTTCTGTGTGGAGTTTGCATGTTCTCCCCGTGTTCGCCAGTCACCGAAGAGAATCCATAATTACCGGAGCCTCTCGGTGCATGGTATATTTGATTTATATCCCTCATTAAAAATTCCAGATTAGAAGTGTAACCTTTTAACTTCCGTCTATGAAATTGAATCTCGGCATAAACTCACTGGAGGCAGCCATGTTTGTTGTTTACGTCAACGTGACCTTTGACCTGTGCATGTGCAATGTACCATGCTATCTCCTGCCTTGTTAGGCATGATCATGATATGTAGATCTGCACACACAGAAATGCTCACGGAGCCACAGGTGTGACTCAAGTCGGACGTATAGCTTGAAATTGTGATGTCAGTTCATGGTATAGCCAGGATAGACCATGACCGACTCATACCATATCCATTTGGACGTCACAAGATACATTGTGTCATCAGTGGTGGAACTATTTTATGTCCTTGGTCAATTCCTGAATGGGAATCTTTTGATGAGGGATATAAAGTAAAATATTTACAGAAAGAGGCCATTTAACTGACAGCAGGCTGCCAATGACGAACCTTTTGCCGTGGTCATGCAAGATTGTCTCATTAACAGCAAACATTACAAGCATTGAGCAGACGCTCTTATCCAGAGCAACGTACAACATATCCAGAGCAGCTTGGGGAGCAGTTAGAGGTTAGGTGCCTTGCTCAAGGGCACTTCCTCCATTCCTGCCAGTCCAGGGAATCGAACCATTGACCTTTTGGTCCCAAAACTGCTTCTCTAACCATTCAGCCATGGCTTCCCCAGACAAAACTCTTGAACAACTTTTAAGCACAAAATTAGTTTTCAATCCAGGGACAGTGTCTTGCTCCAAAAAAGCGCATTCTGCGTCACTATTCAAAAGTTTGCTTTCTGTCAGAAACTGGAGCATGAAAGTGTGCACACTTGAGCACAGAGAGGTGATCAGATTCCTGCCTTCAACATTCTGCAGGCTGTGACCAGAAAAGAATCCCAAACATGTCAGAGTACACACTGCATCCTCTAAACAAATCACTTTCCTCCTCAGTAATAATTATATTCAGTCCCTGTGCATGCTCCTGGCATAAACACAGGGCACGTGCAGAAATCACAACTCATAATGATGCATTTTATTTGCATAGCACCTTTACCACAGCTAAAATCACTTAGCAATCACCCAGAATCTAAACAAACAACACGCCTTCAAATGCCCACCTTCCATTTCTATTGTACCAACTGTGTGTCTTATTTTCATCCACTGTCTAAATGCAAACGAGTTCTCAATTCTGAGATTCTTAACAGCACAATGGGCGGAGACAGATACATATTGTCCACCACATGAGTAATTTCATGCAAATACAAACTTTGAGTGTGTTCCAGGCATCAGAGTTTAACTTTTTTTTAATAACAAGATACAATTAAGTTGGTCAATAAAACAATATGAAAATATTTTCTTTGTACTTTTGTCATTAAAAGGTGCCATGGCTTTCCCCAGAGGGGAAAAAAATATATATCACCGATATATATATGATGCGAAGCCTCATATATATATATATATATATATATATATATATATATATATATATATATATATATACACACACACACACACACACTGATACGAAGCCCAACCCAGCCCGGAGGGCCCCAAAGGCCGCTAGAGGGGTCCAGGGGCATGCTCCCCTGGAAAATTTTGAAATTAGAGACTTCAACTGGGGGCGGCACGGTGGTATAGTGGTTAGCGCTGTCGCCTCACAGCAAGAAGGTCCGGGTTCGAGCCCCGTGGCCGGCGAGGGCCTTTCTGTGTGGAGTTTGCATGTTCTCCCCGTGTCCGCGTGGGTTTCCTCCGGGTGCTCCGGTTTCCCCCACAGTCCAAAGACATGCAGGTTAGGTTAACTGGTGACTCTAAACTGACCGTAGGTGTGAATGGTTGTCTGTGTCTAATGCCGCTTTTCCACTACAAATGCGGCTGAGTCGGGCTGAGCCGTGCCGTGCTGAGTCGGGCTGAGCGGGGCTGTTGGAGTTGCATTTCGACTACAACCGCGCTGAACCGTGCTGGCTGGAAGTGGGTGGACACATTGGGTGGAGTCAGCGAAAGTGGGTGGACGTCACGTGATGTCATTAAGCAGCGCAAACAGTGACATCAGTGAGCTTTTAAGCGGTAGTCTCACGACCCGAATAGTAAACAATAAACATGGAGGACATGGAGTCGTTAGTGTTGCTGGTCTTGGTGCTGTGGCTTGTTGTCACCGACAACGCCAACAGATACTGGCAAGAGCGTATAGATGAGGCGAGGCGCATAAGGCTTCATAATTCTCGTAATTCTCCTTCTTCCGGGTTTACGGTGTTTACAGATCCCAATGTGTGGGCATGTGAGGACACTCCTCCTCACCAATCAGTGCACAGGGGAGTGTCTGCTCATGCCCCTAGCCTCACTCGGCACGGTTTGGCTCGCTTCAGCCCTACTCCAAAACGGTGCGAGTTTTAGGGGCTAAGCAGGGCTGAAGCGAGCCGAGTCGTGCTGTTTTTTGGTAGTCGAAACGCGAGCCGTGTCGGGCTGAAGTGAGCTGAAAAAGGGTAGTGGAAAAGGGCCATATGTGTCAGCCCTGTGATGACCTGGCGACTTGTCCAGGGTGTACCCCGCCTTTCGCCCGTAGTCAGCTGGGATAGGCTCCAGCTTGCCTGCGACCCTGTAGAACAGGATAAAGTGGCTAGAGATAATGAGATGAGACTTCAACTGGTGCATTCTGGTGGCATCTCGGGCTGATTTAGGCACAATTCAACATTAAACTTGTTGTTTTTTACCTTGTCAAATACGCAAGAGGCAAAATTTAAAGGGCAAAATTAGATTTGAAATAAAACACTTTGTAGCACGCCTCTTCATTTTCCAATGCCAGGATGCCAGGAACAGAATCGAGGTCAAATCACACAACAGCGCCGTCTAGTGACCAGCGCCAAGAACATGGTTTTATGTTTGGTTGTGAATGGCAGTCAGTGCATGCAGCGAAACCCTTTATTTTCACTTCTGGGTTGAGTAACAGAATAGTCTAGACCTATATATATATATATATATATATATATATATATATATATATATATATATATATATATTACAATATCTTCTTATTTCTATAGTTATTACTCATTTTCAAAGGGGAATAGGAGATATTTAGGTGCAGAAAGTGCTCAGCATTGTTCAATTTATGGTACTGATCTTTTTTTTTTTTTTTTGGTGTGCAAGTAACAGCACGGCGTTGACGTCAAACAGTGCAACGGAGCGCCACACATCCGTGCTTTGGGGAAAGCCCTGGCTGCTGACTGCAAAGTTTAATTCTGGGCAAAATGTTCCATTTCTGTTCCTGTTGTAGTTTCAGGATGTTTCGCTGTTGCACACACTGTGTGTCCGATGTGTAAATGTTTTGCCGAGATAAAACGTGTCCCGCATTTTACGATTCTGGAGATTGCCCAAGCGAGCGAGCAACAATATCACGTGACTTCCGTGGGGCGTGTCTGACCTACTTTTAACCAAAACTAGTCGGCGTGGGCAATCATGGTGGACTCGGCTCTCCCGCCAGCTAAAAGCCAGTGGAAAAGAAAAGGAAAGCCTGTCTAGTGAGTCTAACTACAAGACAGAGCAAGGTTAGCTGACGTCATTTTTCTGGACAGATAACTAAATCATTCTAGCTAGCGCTTAGCTATCTTAGCCTTCGAATGCATGGGCTCGACTCCATTGTAGCGAGTATGGAGTTACCCTAGGCTGACACTTGCACGACTTTTGGCCACGATTTTGTCGTGGCAAGTCGTGCCATTTTGGGGCACGAACTGGGAGGCTCCTGCACTGTTCACGACTAGTTCACGCATAGTTCACGACGAGTTCACGAATGCGTGCCCGTCCACATTCACAAACTGGCACGACGAGTTCACACATAGTTTGCGCATAGTTTACGCACTTCCCGCATTGGCACGACGAGTTTGCGCAATTCGGATGGTGTCGTGCCGACTTGGGCACGCCTGTGTCATGCACAACCTCATCCTCATCAGATACCCACACGCAATTTCAGAAGTGGACCGCGAAGATCTGGACACACATGATCTGATCCCTGGTGGATGGAGGACTGACCGACACCTGCAGGGGCTGCTGCCTCTAACCGGCCATCATACCCAGAAGGATGCAAAGGATCAGCGAGACTACCTGTCACATTACTACATGTCCCCTGCTGGTGCTGTCCCTTGGCAAGAAAGAATGGTAGTAGCTTCATGAGCTGCATCCACAGTTGTTCCATTTTTGAAATAAAAGAAACGAAACTCCCCCCCCCAAAAAAAAAAGTCATGAAGGAATAGAAAATAAAAGACATTAAAGAAAAAAGCAAGAAAAAAAATTGCGAATGGCGAGAAGTGTCCGGGAAGCCCTATATATACCCCCGCACCGACGCGAGCGCCACTGTCGCGCAGTAGTCGTGAACTGCTCGTGAACTCGTCGTGAACTGCTCGCAAACTCGTCGTGAACTGCTCGCGCCATGCGCAAACTGTTCGTGAAGTGCGTAAACTAGTCGTGAACTGCTCGTGCCATCAATGCGTGACCGTGTCAGTGGGAAGGCACGGCCACGCTGCGATGCGCACCAATTCGTGAACATGTCGTGAACTACTCGTGAACTCGACGTGAGCTGTTCGTGAACTATTCGTGGCAGTTCGTGACAGTCGTGGCATGGCGCACACTTTCACGCACTGGCACGCATCCTCCCGCATCGTCCCGACGAGTTCACGACGTGATCACGAACAGTTTGCGCATAGTTCACGACCCGGTCGCGAAATTTTGTCGTGACCAAAATTTTGAACATTTCAAAATTCTCGTCCCGACATGGCACGCAGTCACGACGGGTTTACGCACACTTCACGCCAGTTATCGACTAGTTTGCGCACTGGCACAACTCGAGTCGTGCCAATGCGTGCCACGGAATTGTGCAAGTGTCAGCCTAGCCTTATACAGCTAATGTTTTGATCTCACAGAGAAAGAAACGAGAATACAAAAGCAGTAACAGAGAAAAGATATATTTGTCTTTTTGGTTCATCGATCTATTCACGAACGTCAACCACAAATTACATCCCTGCGACTCAAAACTCTCCGAGGTCGATGCAGTGTCGTGATATTTTCCGTGGGTCGCTGCTAATCAGTTAAAGCTCCTCACGTTCGGCTGTTTCCATAATGCCATACCGTTTACCTCAAAAGGTAGGATATTCGATCCCAAAACGGACAAAAGCGATCCTCAACACATCAAAATGATCACATCTTGTCCACATGATACTGTTCTTGCGAGACATAAGAAAAATGCCATGCAAAACAGAAAACTTCTGAAAATTTCAGATGACTTTGCAGTCAGCACCTTTAAATAAAGGTTCATGTGAAATAAATCACAGATTTTTGTTTTCATTGCATTTTGGAAAATATCCCAACTTTTCTGGAAATGGGGTTAGTACATGGAAACTGTGGCACCTGTATTTAAAAAAAAAAAAAAAACAGCAAATATTTACATGCAAAATACAGTGGTGCTTGAAAGTTTGTGAACCCTTTAGAATTTTTTTTAGATTTCTGCATAAATGACCGAAAACATCAGATTTCCGCACGAGTCCTAAAAGTAGATCAAGAGAACCCAATTAAACAAATGAGACAAAAATATTACCTCGATCACACTTTCTCATCTCATCTCATTATCTCTAGCCGCTTTATCCTGTTCTACAGGGTCGCAGGCAAGCTGAAGCCTATCCCAGCTGACTACGGGTGAAAGGCGGGGTACACCCTGGACAAGTCGCCAGGTCATCACAGGGCTGACACATAGACACAGACAACCATTCACACTCACATTCACACCTACGGTCAATTTAGAGCCACCAGTTAACCTAACCTGCATGTCTTTGGACTGTGGGGGAAACCGGAGCACCCGGAGGAAACCCACGCAGACACGGGGAGAACATGCAAACTCCACACAGAAAGGCCCTCGCCGGCCACGGGGCTCGAACCCGGACCTTCTTGCTGTGAGGCGACAGCGCTAACCACTACACCACCGTGCCGCCCTGATCATTTTTTATTGAAGAAAATTATACAATATTACAAAATTTATTAGCGAGGTCAGGTTCTAAGTTTCTAAACACGTAATTCATTGAAAAGCTACTTAACGCACTGGGTTGTGCTTAGACTGTATATTGTTTTACTCAGATTTAAAAAAATAATAATAATAATTGTGTCTACCAGTCATGGACTGGCCAAATCCACTCCACACTAAATTAAACAGAAGCCAGCAGTACCTTTGTTTATTACTGCAAAAATAGGATATGGGTGGACAACATGTTATTTCAAACGTTTTAACAATCTATGCAGAAAATAATCCAACTTTCCAGGCAAACTACACTTGGAAAATTGCAGACCAAGACTTCGACAAGGCTTTGACTAAATTGTAGGTTGCATCAACATTCTGTCCTGAATATGCTTTTCTTTTCCACTGTCCACACTGATTAGCACACACACCTCCTAATTACATAAATGTGCCAGAAGAGACAGCGAGCCAGCGTTTCTTCTGTTGAAGTGGAAAAAGTGACATTGTGATAAGGCAGCATTTCAGTCCCAGCTGTTAGTATTTTGTGAGATTAAAAGCCTACTACTGATGACATCCACTTCCATGCCCAAGACACACGACGACAACTGGCTCCGCTCGATTTAGATTGCCTGCATTACTGTATATAGTCTGGCCCAGAGAATGCCACTCGGCTCCTCCAGAGTTTGACTGCAGAACAAACCGAGTTCTGGTGACAGTCAGCCTACATCTGCCCTGAGCAAACACGGCACGCATTTAGCTACTGGCAGTTATGGGAAACCATGACAAAGCGAGCAGACTTCAAGTTTAAATCTGTGAGTGCAGCAACAAACCAAGTGTTGGTGTTAGATTTTGAAGATCTAAATGATGCGTCGATCATGAATTTTTGCACAGGCTTTTGTCATTTGCTAATTTAACTGCAAACCCTTGCTGTAGAGATATTTACTTAATCATATGCATGCTCTTATCGACAAAACCAACTTCTTAAAAAGGGGTTATTTTCTATTTTCCAAAAGTCCAGGCTACTCCAAAATAGGTTTGTTAATTTTTCAAAATTGCCAAAAAACAAACAAAAAAAAACAGAGGCGTCACTCAGTGTTACAAATGTTACATCATAATTCTGGAAAATATACTGGGCATGTCAACTACAAAATAAGTCCAGCTGGTCAAAAAATGAAAAGCTGTTTTATCAGATATTCATTTGTTAAATTTGGTGCAGCCAATTCAGAGAAATTAGCAAAAATGTTGAGGTATCATCATCTTAAGAGAAAATCATGTTTATAGAAAATCAGCTGGAAATTTCCATCTGTCCATCCATTATCTAGAACGCCTTATCCTGTACAGGGTCACAGGCAAGCTGGAGCCAATCCCAGCTGACTATGGGCGACTATGGTACACCCTATTTAGAGGGTCAATTTAGAGTCACCAGTTAACCTAACCTGCATGTCTTTGGACTGTGGGGGAAACCGGAGCACCCGGAGGAAACCCACGCGGACACGGGGAGAACATGCAAACTCCACACAGAAAGGCCCTCGCCGGCCACGGGGCTCGAACCCAGGACCTTCTTGCTGTGAGGCGACAGCGCTAACCACTACACCACTGTGCCGCCCCAGCTGGAAATTTCATCTCATCTCATCTCATCATCTCTAGCCGCTTTATCCTGTTCTACAGGGTCGCAGGCGAGCTGGAGCCTATCCCAGCTGACTACGGGCGAAAGGCGGGGTACACCCTGGACAAGTTGCCAGGTCATCACAGGGCTGACACATAGACACAGACAACCATTCACACTCACATTCACACCTACGCTCAATTTAGAGTCACCAGTTAACCTAACCTGCATGTCTTTGGACTGTGGGGGAAACCGGAGCACCCGGAGGAAACCCACGCGGACACGGGGAGAACATGCAAACTCCGCACAGAAAGGCCCTCGTCGGCCACGGGGCTCGAACCCGGACCTTCTTGCTGTGAGGCGACAGCGCTAACCACTACACCACTGTGCCGCCCCAGCTGGAAATTTGTGATGTATAAACTGAAATTAATACATAGCTCACATTTATTTGGGCTGCAAAGTCATATTTATTTAGAGGTTGTTTTACAAGAAATATTTTGGTGACAAATACATTATAGATTAAGGAATGCCAAGTCAAAGCCTGCCCCCCCCATGCCATGACCTGGTCTTCCCAGGCAGTCTCCCGCCAAGTACTAACCATGCCCTTAAGGCACATTGGGTGGCGCTGATCTCCGTTTCTATAGCCCTCTGCCTCTCGCCTATTATATAGCCAGGGTTACAGTGAGGAGCTAGTCCTCTGGTAACCACAAGAGTTTGACTCCTTACTCGCATGGGTATTGCAGTATGCCTCACCAGATGGCAGTAGGTACCATTTTTATGATGGTCTTTGGTATGACCCGACCGCAAGTAGCACTCGTGATCTCCCGGTTGAGAGGTGGACATGCTAAGCACTAGGCCAACTTGCGGTCAGACTAAAGCTAAATTGTCTTTCGATTTCATAAAATCGGTGAAATTTAGTTCCCTCTGAAATTTGGTCATTGTGATACATGTTTATTTCTGTAATATCTCACAAAAAAAAAAAAAGGCTATTCTGTGGCTGGGAAGTTATTGAATTAGAGAAGATTCCGGAGCAAATAATGTGGATGAAATTGCTCGCTTCATGCAGTCAAGCAGACAGAGGAAGTCCGTGTGCGCATGAGCAGGTTCACCTGCTTCTTCTTCTTTTGGGTTTTACAGCAGCTGGCATCCAGAGTGTTGCATTACTGCCATCTACAGGTTTACCTTGACCGTGCACTGACAGTTCCATCATTCTGTTGCTAAACAAACAGCTGATCACACCGAGGTGCTCACTGACCGCCGATATTTATTAGTTCGGTCCTGCGTTTCCTTTCCTTCGCAACATAACGTCTTTTCTTCTCGCTTTCCGTTACTGTAGTCGGTCTTTCACGTTTCATTCGCACACTCACGTCCTCCATTTTTCTCTCCTGTTTCAAATTTGTATCCCACAATGCCTTGCGCGAACAGGGAAAGCCCACCACGTGATGCATGACGTAGTATCTTGAATTAGGTCATAGTGAAGCAGGAAAAAAATAGCGGAGAATTTAGGGCCACATGGGCCAAATTATCTTATCTTAAAATAATAATAATAATAAAATTGGAAGTCTGTGGTTCAAATTCAGTAGCTTTCAGTCCACTAAACAAAAACAATTGGATGTCAGGGAAAATTCTTTTTATGACCTACACTTGAAAAATCTGAAAGGCAGTCTACTTTTAAGGAAGATATTTACAGCAAAATTAGAAAAACAATATGTGGGTTATTTTTGGACTCATTCTCATTTCAAATCACTATATCTTGGAAGGAACTTTTGCCCCACTGGCTTCATTTTATATTGACATGCCCCATATCTATGATATATTCACATACTGTGAGCAGCTAATTAAATAACTTTCATTTGCAGTCACTGTAACAAAACACTACCATGCCCAAAATTTGGTGCTTCACCCCCCCCCCCTTCAGGAACTACTTTATTCTGGTCAAGGTCCAGAGGATCTTAACCCTTTGATGCAAAACATATGCACGCCCCTTCTAATGCACAACATGGGTCAAAAATGACCCGCATTCATTTTCCAGGTTATTTCATGCTGACTGAGTTTTTCTTTGCTCTATCTTTTGAAATCAATTTATTTTATGATTGAATATTCCAAATATTCTTTATATATCTTGTTTTCAATTACCACAAATCATTAATTTAATTTTTTCTTTCCTACTTTATGAACAAAAATACTTTTTATATTACTACACATGGGTCATCCAAGTGTGATTTAAAATTAAATGTCTTAATACTATAATAATAATTTGTTTCAAGTAATTACTTTAGCAGTGAATGGGGCCATTTATTTATTTATTTATTTATTTATTTATTAACTATGTCGTTAGCTAAGCCAACTACAATAAAATTAGCTAACTAAAGTAGAATATGTCAACAGCTCGGTAGCTAATAGTAATTACTTGTAACTTTCTGACAAGTAATCTACTCACTCTCAAGGTAACCTAAACATAATCAATTTTTTTCTAAGGTAATGTTAGAACAATTGAAAAACATTACTTCCATGTATGAGATGGGCAAAGGGTGCTGTGCTGAGCTGTGAAACGTCGGACACAAGCACAATTCACAGTTCCCACCAAACGCTGCAGTAAATGCATGCGGGTCGTTTCTGACCCATGTGTGTAAACTTGATGTAGAATTACAAAAGCCGTGCTTGTTCATAACTTAAGAAAATAAAAATAAAAATGATTTGTGCTAAACAAAAACAAGATATTTACTGCATATTTGGAAAAGTAAATGACAAAATGAATTTATTTCAAAAGTATATCATAGAAACACTCAGCCATACATGAAATAACCTGGAAAATGAATGCAGGTCGTTTTTGACCCATGTTGTGCATTAGAAGGGTAGTGATACAAAAAGGGTTTTTATTCAAAAAGTAAGAAAGGAAAAAATAAAATAAGGATGTATGATGATCAAAAACAAGTTAATTGAGGAATACCTTGAATACTGAATGATGGAATTCATTTATTGCAAAGATATAGAAGATAAAAACTCAGCCGGGTCACTTTTGACCCATGTTTTGCATCAAAGGGTTAACTAGTCCAGGAAGTCAGAAATACATCCTGGATGGGATGCCAGTCGGTAACACATATACCTATGAGAAATCCAAGCCACCTAGTGGTATGCGGTTGGGAAGCGGAAAGAAACCAGAGAGCCAGGAGGAAAGCCAAGTGTAAAATTCCACAGAGACAGCAACCTGAGATCGGGATCAAGCCAGGAACCATGGAAGTGTGAAGTAGCAACATTAACCACTGTGCCACAGTGTCACCTTAATACAGAACAGTGCACTGGAGATTGTCTTGTGACTATTCTAATGCCACGTTAAGTAAAACTAAACGGATGGGTAGACTAAAATAATTAATTAAAATTAATCGACAGCGTACTGGTGTGTACCGTGTGCAAATAGCTTATTATTGGTCCACCTTGGTCGTAGAATCTGGCAAAATCTATATAACTTTACTAATGAAATAAAACTAGTTCTTACTCATGGATAATTGCAATGGTCTATCTGTAAGCTGGCTGATGATCAGGATGACCACTGGTTCAGAGGAAGCATCTGGATGGCAGTGTGTCCTTTGAACTGTGTTAATGTTTTGGTCCTGACCTGATTAAACGCAGAGCACTGACACACAGGAAGCAGATTTCCTGTGCTCCCCTACTAATAAAGAGATTGCTCTCAATCTACACCTCAGTGCAGACTGAGAGAGGAGATGACAGTTGCTTATGTGGAGCGTTGCTACCTGCTGATAAACGAATCGGACAACAACAGGTACGACTTTGCCGATTGGCAGCTCAATGTGGCACACTTCCTTTAACACAGCAGTTGGTTTTTAGATAACGTTGTACAAGCCTTTTTCCACCATACCAGAGACAGCCATGAGACTAAAAATAGACCAGGAACAGTGGCCTGGAGCACACAACATGCTGAAGTTCTGGCTCAGCAACACTCACACTTGGACAGGTAATTAATTCCACTCAAGCCAGTGGGGTCATATATACTCAGATGGGCATCAGCCTGGGGCAAGACCACAGGTGTCTCATTAGATCAACTGGTGAGGAGTCTCAGCCTGTGGATTGAAGAGGACTGTGTGCCCTGTACTCGGAGTTATATAAAGCTATGGTCATACTACAGCTCGCGATGCTTTGCGATAGGTTATTGATGAAAATGAGGTATTTTGGTGATGATGCATGGCGATATATAGGCGAGCTAAAAGCTGTGGTCACACAGCAGGCAAACACTTGACTGTCCTGCCTTCACATGCTGAAATGACCACGCTTGCTCACAGGACCCAGTCACTATGGGAAACACCTGATGCTGATTTGAGCGCAATCAGCACACACATAAGGACACAGAGGCTTTGCGAAGTATTATCATCATCACTGTCACGCTTGTTTCTAGCCATGTTTATGACACTGCTTTCGGTTTCGTTACTCTGATCTTGCCTCACGTTTTGTTTTTGTAAATATCACGACTGCTAATAAACACTCTTCCTACACTTGCATCCATTTACTGCTGCATACCTGACAGAATACTTCGCAAAGTCTCTGTGAAAACAGCGTCCTTATATGCACATGCTGATTGCACTCAAATCAGCATCAGGTGTTTCCCATAATGACCAGGTCCATAGGCATGTGCACCACGCACTCCGAAGGATCCCTGAATGTAAATGCACTTAAGTCTCGGCGAAGTTTAGGCTCTGCTGAGCTGCTGTGTTGATCAGGCTCGTGTGAGCATCAGGGATATGGCTTTGAGACAAATACATCCCGAGAGGCTCAGCAAAGGTTCCATGAGCTTCGGGCAATATTCCCAAACCCATCTGCGAGTATTCACTGCTTAGTTTGCCGACAAAAACATCACCACCAAATTTCAATGCATGCTTTGAAATTTTTAGTGACATTTTTGGCCAGTCACGAGATGGAGACACACCAAAAAACAACTCGTGAAGCTCAGAGAACACTCACCATGTATTGCACAATTAATGGCAATGATACCAATTTTTCATCACCAAGTATTCGCAAACCCATCGCCAGCTATAGTGTGACCAAAGCCGAAGATCCATATGATCAATTTGTACATACTGAAGGTTTGAAGATAGACATGGCCCACAATGTGGTGATGTTACCTAGAAAGAAGAAAAAACAAATGTCATCTGTCCTGAAGACTTTCCTTTGTCAGAAAACGTTAAGGAATATCTTTAAAGTTAACTGTTCAAGTGTTGACACTAGAGACTCCTTCCAACAATGCTAAATAAACATCTACTCCTCACAGAAAATTTTTACCACATTACCACACCAAAAAGTGATCACACACTTGGTTTTCTGCCTTACACACATTTCCTCCTTAATTTGGTCTTAGGCAATTCCCATCCACCAGCTGGCTCTCGCCATCATATGATATCACATCACGCAATCAGGGAGAGTGAAGGCCAACACATGCTTCCTCCAAGGCACATGAAGCTAGCCAACTACAATTTTTTGAAATGCTGTGCATCACAGCAAAATTTACAGGAAAACCCCAAAGGTGAGCCTACATCTCACTGAACGTCGTACAAGTTTCACTGGACACTGCTACCATGCAAAGGATGAATTAGTATCTGATCTTCTATGGAAAGCGTCTACCAGCAGGAAGCTGACGTACCCAGACATAATAGCACGTGACACTGGCATAAGCAAGGAAGATCTTCCAACCTTGATGGTGGATAAAGACTGTTGGCGCAAAGTTGTACTTGGAGTCTCGCCCAAGGGCGAAGGGTAAGAAGGCATCACAGGACAGCAAAAGACTCTCAGAGGAACACACTATCTACCCTCTTTCACATACCATCAAGCTGGAAAGTTTGCTCACCCCATTCACCTTCTCCACATTTTATTACGTTACAGACTTCTTCTACAATAGATTGAGTTCATTTTTCGTCACAAAATTCTACACAAAATAGCCCATAATCACAAGGTGAAAGCAAGTTTTAAGACATTTGTGCTAATTTAATAAAAATCAAAATGTAAAATATCATATGTACACAAGTGTGCACGCCCTTTGATATGACACCCAAAAGTGAGCTGAGGTGCACTTTGTTTCCACTGATACTGCTTGAGATGTTTCTACAACTTAATTGCAGTCCACCTGTGGTAAATTCAATTGATTGGACAGGATATGGGGATTGCCAACACCTGCCTATATAAGGTCCCACAGTCGACAGTGCATGTCAGCGCAAACTCCAAGCCATGGGGGCAAAGGAATTATCTGCAGACCTCAGAAACAGGATTGTGTCAAGGCATAGATCTGGAGAAGGGTACAGAAAAATTGCTGCAGCTTTACAGGTCCCAAAGAGCACAGTGGCCACCATCATTGGTAAATGGAAGAAGTTTGGAACCACCAAGAATCTTCCTAGACCTGGCCACCCGGCCAAACTGAGTGATCAGGGAAGGCAGGCCTTGGCCAGGGAGGTAAGCAGAAACCCGAGGGTCACTCTGACAGAGCTCCAGTGTGTCCTTGTGGAGATGGGAGAACCTTTCAGAAGATCAACCATCCAGGCAGCACTCCACAAATCAGGCCTTTACGATAGAGTGGCCAGACGGAAGCCACTCCTTAGTAAAAGGCACATGACCGCCCGCTTAGAGTTTGCCAAAATGTACCTAGAGGACTCTCAAACCATGAGAAACAAGATTCTCTGGTCTGATGAAACCAAAATTGAACTTTTTGGCCTGAATACCAAGGGTCACATCTGGAGGAAACCAGGCACCGCTCATTACCTGGGTAATGCCATGCCTACAGTGAAGCATGGTGGTGGCAGCTTCATGCTGTGGGGATGTTTTTCAGCAGCAGGAATGGGGCAACTAGTCCTGATAGAGGGAAATATGAATGCAGCTAAGTACACCGAGATCCTTGAAGAAACCCTGCTCCAGAGCGCTCTGGACCTCAGACTGGGTCGAAGGTTTACCTTCCAACATGACGACCCGAAGCACACAGCCAAGAGAAGAAAGGAATGGCTTCGGGGAAAGTCTGTGAAAGTCCTTGAGTGGCCCAGCCAAAGCTCAGACCTCAATCCAATTGAACACCTGTGGAAAGAGCTGAAAATGGCTGTGTACCGATGCTCCCCATCCAACCTGACAGAGCTTGCAAGGATATGCCAAGAGAAATGGGCAAAAATGTCCAGAAAAATGTCGCCAGGTCATCACAGGGCTGACACAGACAACCAGACAACCATTCACACTCACATTCACACCTACGGTCAATTTAGAGTCATCAGTTAACCTAACCTGCATGTCTTCGGACTGTGGGGGAAACCGGAGCACCTGGAGGAAACCCACGCGGACACAGGGAGAACATGCAAACTCCGCACAGAAAGGCCCTCGCCGGCCACGGGGCTCGAACCCGGACCTTCTTGCTGTGAGGCGACAGCGCTAACCACTACACCACTATGTACAGATATGTAACCCCTAAATAACTTATTTTTGTCAGCAAAATAAAACTGCATATTTTCTAAAAACCTGCTTTCATTTTGTCATTATGGGCTATTTTGTGTAGAATTTTTGACAAAAAATGAACTCAATCTATTGTAGAATAAGTCTGTAACGTAATAAAACGTGAAGAAGGTGAAAGGGGTGTGCAGATTTTCCAGCTTGACTGTACATGAGCTCACAGACTTTGCTCTCTTGGCTCCTGACCACAGATGGTTGTCGCAGAGGCTTTACTCTTGAACCCACTGTAACTGAATGGCTGAAGCTGAAAATAAAATTGACACTTGGTGAACATCAGCTGGTTGTTTTAGTCTTATTCCACAAATATGTCACCAATATAGTTGAATATTAAAGTCTTCAATCAAAAACAATCACAGCAGCTTCTGGCAAAAAAAATATATATATATCATTAATATTACCAGAAAAAAGAGTGACTTTCAGGGAGGCCTGCAAGTGCTAGGAAATTAACGAGAATGCATCTCCGAGCATGTGGAACCCATGAGCTTTCGGGGGCCTAAGGTGGTCTCAGAACCCCCAGCCGTTATCACATAGTTGTTAATATATAAACAATAACATAATAGCAAGTGCGTTAATATAAATCTGTGATTTGCCTTGCAGCCAGCACTACGGTCACAGCTGCTGTCATGTGAAGGAAAATTAATTAAATGCCATCCGACTAATCAGAATCAAGAATTCAGCAACACTGTTGCTTAACATTAACAAACAATATACAACCCCGATTCCAAAAAAGTTGGGACAAAGTACAAATTGTAAATAAAAACGGAATGCAATAATTTACAAATCTCAAAAACTGATATTGTATTCACAATAGAACATAGACAACATATCAAATGTCGAAAGTGAGACATTTTGAAATTTCATGCCAAATATTGGCTCACTTGAAATTTCATGACAGTAACACATCTCAAAAAAGTTGGGACAGGGGCAATAAGAGGCTGGAAAAGTTAAAGGTACAAAAAAGGAACAGCTGGAGGACCAAACTGCAACTCATTAGGTCAATTGGCAATAGGTCATTAACATGACTGGGTATAAAAAGAGCATCTTGGAGTGGCAGCGGCTCTCAGAAGTAAAGATGGGAAGAGGATCACCAATCCCCCTAATTCTGCGCCGACAAATAGTGGAGCAATATCAGAAAGGAGTTCGACAGTGTAAAATTGCAAAGAGTTTGAACATATCATCATCTACAGTGCAAAATATCATCAAAAGATTCAGAGAATCTGGAAGAATCTCTGTGCGTAAGGGTCAAGGCCAGAAAACCATACTGGGTGCAAGTATGGATCTTCGGGCCCTTAGACGGCACTGCATCACATACAGGCATGCTTCTGGATTGGAAATCACAAAATGGGCTCAGGAATATTTCCAGAGAACATTACCTGTGAACACAATTCACCGTGCCATCCACTGTTGCCAGCTAAAACTCTATAGTTCAAAGAAGAAGCCGTATCTAAACATGATCCAGAAGCGCAGACGTCTTCTCTGGGCCAAGGCTCATTTAAAATGGACTGTGGCAAAGTGGAAAACTGTTCTGTGGTCAAACGAATCAAAATGTGAAGTTCTCATCTCATCTCATTATCTCTAGCCGCTTTATCCTTCTACAGGGTCGCAGGCAAGCTGGAGCCTATCCCAGCTGACTATGGGCGAAAGGCGGGGTACACCCTGGACAAGTCGCCAGGTCATCACAGGGCTGACACATAGACACAGACAACCATTCACACTCACATTCACACCTATGGTCAATTTAGAGTCACCAGTCAACCTAACCTGCATGTCTTTGGACTGTGGGGGAAACCGGAGCACCCGGAGGAAACCCACGCGGACACGGGGAGAACATGCAAACTCCACACAGAAAGGCCCTCGCCGGCCCCGGGGCTCGAACCCAGGACCTTCTTGCTGTGAGGCGACAGCGCTAACCACTACACCACCGTGCCACCCAAAATGTGAAGTTCTTTATGGAAATCAGGGACGCCGTGTCATTCGGACTAAAGAGGAGAAGGACGACCCAAGTTATCATCAGCGCTCAGTTCAGAAACCTGCATCTCTGATGGTATGGGGTTGCATTAGTGCGTGTGGCATGGGCAGCTTACACATCTGGAAAGACACCATCAATGCTGAAAGGTATATCCAGGTTCTAGAGCAACATATGCTCCCATCCAGACGACGTCTCTTTCAGGGAAGACCTTGCATTTTCCAACATGACAATGCCAAACCACATACTGCATCAATTACAGCATCATGGCTGCGTAGAAGAAGGGTCCGGGTACTGAACTGGCCAGCCTGCAGTCCAGATCTTTCACCCATAGAAAACATTTGGCGCATCATAAAACGGAAGATACGACAAAAAAGACCTAAGACAGTTGAGCAACTAGAATCCTACATTAGACAAGAATGGGTTAACATTCCTATCCCTAAACTTGAGCAACTTGTCTCCTCAGTCCCCAGACATTTACAGACTGTTGTAAAGAGAAAAGGGGATGTCTCACAGTGGTAAACATGGCCTTGTCCCAACTTTTTTGAGATGTGTTGTTGTCATGAAATTTAAAATCACCTAATTTTTCTCTTTAAATGATACATTTTCTCAGTTTAAACATTTGATATGTCATCTATGTTCTATTCTGAATAAAATATGGAATTTTGAAACTTCCACATCATTGCATTCTGTTTTTATTTACAATTTGTACTTTGTCCCAACTTTTTTGGAATCGGGGTTGTATTAGTTGCAGCTCCATTACTCACTCACTCTATCCTGGTCAGGGTCATGGTGAACCCAAAGCCCATCACGGGAACAATGGGCCTGCAGCAGGAACACACCCTGGATGAGACTGACCTCCCAATGCCATTGACGTTCAGCATGCACCAACTGTACTTTTCCCATTCTGATACAATATACTGATGTCATAACTCGGAGTATCAGCTCCTACCCAATACTGATCCTCTTTGTCCAACCTCTTAGTAACTGAGCCAAATCTCTCCAGCTTCTGCTGCCCAGTTATATGAAACATCAGAGGCGTGATGGCAACAGGCTTTATAACATACTTTCAATGAGATTGTTTTGGCTCAATCAGCATCACATGAGATTACAGCATAAAGCATGTTATGTCACTATGTCCTACCTGATCCACCATATCAGACCAACACCCACCCCTAGCTCATCCCTAATTCACAGAACACACAATTCTATTATCAGCTATTACCTGTATCGGTCAACCAGTTAAATCTGCGGCCATCTCGCGCTACAAGACTCAAACATCAAACTTCGTACCAGATGCCTTTTGATCATTCTGGAGTCAGACTGACGAGTTTATCTTCTTATACCTCCAGATCATCTGATAGAGTTCATGACCTAGAAATGCACTTCTTTCATTTCTCCAGGATGAAATAATAATAATAATAATTTTGGCATTAGGAATGTGATGGGAAGTGCATAGAGTACAGTGTTCTAGAGAAGACCTCCAGTGTGTGACAAGGATTTGCTAAAGTACACAGGATTACTGGGCAGTATTTGCACACTTCTACTAAAATAATAATTATTATCGTTCCAAATTTTAAGGCAACATTGTTATTTTTGACACACTGGAAAACAGAATGCATTTACATGTGCATATGCAAACTGCAAGAAGCAAAAATCGTTTCAAACAAGGAAGAATGTGTAGCAAATGCGTAGTAATATTTTAGGAAACAATACTATTATTGTAAAATACATAGAGGACATTACACAGTTGCATGAAGATATAGTGTCTTGCAAAAGTATTCATCCCCCTTGGTGTTTGTCCTGTTTTGTGTCGCATTACAAGCTGGAATTAAAATGGATTTTTGGTTCATTTGATTTACACAACATGCCTACCACTAAGGGTGAAAATTTTTGTTTTATTGTGAGACAAATAATAATTAAGATGAAAAAACAGAAATCTGGAGTGTGCATAGGTATTCACCCCCCCAAAGTCAATACTTTGTAGAGCCACCTTTCGCTGCATTTACAGCTGCAAGTCTCTTGGGGTATGTCTCTGTTAGCTTAGCACATCTAGCCACTGGGATTTTTGCCCATTCCTCAAGGCAAAACTGCTCCAACTCCTTCAAGTTAGATGGGTTGCGTTGGTGTACAGCAATCTTCAAGTTATGCCACAGATTCTAAATTGGATTGAGGTCTGGGCTTTGACGAGGACATTCCAAGACATTTAAATGTTTCCCTTTAAACCATTCCGATGTAGCTTTCGTAGTACGTTTAGGGTCATTGTCCTGCTGAAACATGAACCTTCATCTCAGTCTCAAACCTCTGACTGACTCAAACAGGTTTTCCTCCAGAATTGCCCTGTATTTCATGCCATCCATCTGTCCTTCAGTTCTGACCAGCTTTCCTGTCCCTGCAGATGAAAAACATCCCCACAGCATGATGCTGCCACTGGAGGAATGGTGTTCTCAGGGTATTGGGTTTGCACCACACATGGCGTTTCCCATGATGGCCAAAATCATCAATTTTAGTCTCATTTGACCAGAGAATCTTCTTCCATGTGTTTGGGGAGTCTACCACATGCTGTTGGGCAAACTCCAAATGTGATTTTTAAGCAATGGCTTTTTTCTGGCCACTCTTCCATAAAGCCCCACTCTATGGAGTGTACAGCTTAAAGTGGTCCTATGGACAGATACTCCCATCTCCGCTGTGGATCTTTGCAGCTCCTTCAGTGTTATCTTTGGTGTCTTTGTTGCATCTCTGATTAATGCCCTCCTTGCCCCGTCTGTGTGCTTTGGTGAGTGGCCTTCTCTTGTCAGGTTTGTAGTGGTACCATATTCCTTCCATTTTGCTATAATGGATTTAATGGCACTCCATGGGATATTCAAAGTTTGGGATTTTTTTTTTTTTAGAACCCAACCCTGATCTATACTTCTCCACAACTTTGTCTCTGACCTGTTTGGAGGCTCCTTGGTTCTCATGTTGCTTGCTTGGTAGTGTTGCAGAGTCAGGGTCCTTCCAGAACAGGCTGATTTATACAGACATCATGTGACAGATCATGTGACACTTTGCACACAGGTGGATCTTAATCAACTAATTATGTGACTTATGAAGTGAATTGGTTGGAGCAGCTCTTATTTAGGGGTTTCATACGAAAGGGGGTGAATACCTATGCACATTCCAGATTTCTGTTTTTTCATCTTAATTATTGTTTGTGGCACAATAAAAAATTTGCACCCAAAGTTGTAGGCATGTTGTGTAAATCAAATGGTGCTAACTCCCTCAAAATCCATTTTAATTCCAGCTTGTACTGCGACAAAACAGGACAAACACCAAGGGGGATGAATACTTTTGCAAGACACTGTATGAAATTTATCTTCGAGTAGTGAACATATTCACTAGTAAGCAAAGTGACCAAGTGAAAATATTTTCATCATGAGAAGATAAAGTTCATATCTTCACGCCACCATGTAAATGTTCTTTATATTATATGGACACATCCACAAAAAAAAAAGAAAAAAAAGCAAGTTAATCAAAAGATTTTTACTGTTGAACTGGTTTGCCATTTTGACAGTGCGCATCCAGTCAACGGGAAAGCACTGGGAATGATGTCATTGGAGTGAAATATCGGAAATTATTACACACACACACACACAAAACACTTTTTCGATGGAATAAAAACATGTATTCTATTCCTTTCTAGTGGATTTTGTTCATTTGTTTCTATAGCATGCAATATTGTTAGCATATCGCTTATCCTACGTGTATTATGTCACTCTACCCAATGGAGAATGAGCATTGAATATGGTTTACGATACTGCATGGTTGTCAAGACAACATGACATCACACATCAGAGCTGATGCAAATAACCAATGAGAAAGTTTTCTGCTGCGCGTGTGCAGAAGCATTTCTTTGCTCGCCAGGAAAAAGAAAGACGCATTGAACACCCAAAAGGCTACCAAAACTTCATTAGATATTCTTCACGCGTATTTACAAGAGAAAAACATACCAACAGACATCGAAAAACTGGAAAAGAGACATCAGAGACAACACTTCGGTACTAGCGAACGACTGTGACAATTTGTAAACAAGCATAGCCACCAGGTTTGCTTTGTTAAATACGGAAGATTCTGAGCAAACTTTGAAAGAGAAAGATGCGCTGAACACCCGAAAGGAATGTGTGTCTATAATAATAATAATAATAATAATAATAATAATAATATTGGATGGCTATTTTTCATGGTATATCAGATATATTCCATTCAGCTTTCAGCTAACAGGATATTGAACTCATCTTCGATTCGTTTGATATCATGCTAGCTGAATGGAATATATCTAATATACCATGAAAAAAAGCCAGCCAATATTATTTAAATACTAAAACACATACAACCCCGATTCCAAAAAAGTTGGGACAAAGTACAAATTGTAAATAAAAACGGAATGCAATAATTTACAAATCTCAAAAACTGATATTGTATTCACAATAGAACATAGACAACATATCAAATGTCGAAAGTGAGACATTTTGAAATTTCATGCCAAATATTGGCTCATTTGAAATTTCATGGCAGCAACACATCTCAAAAAAGTTGGGACAGGGGCAATAAGAGGCTGGAAAAGTTAAAGGTACAAAAAAGGAACAGCTGGAGGACCAAATTGCAACTCATTAGGTCAATTGGCAATAGGTCATTAACATGACTGGGTATAAAAAGAGCATCTTGGAGTAGCAGCGGCTCTCAGAAGTAAAGATGGGAAGAGGATCACCAATCCCCCTAATTCTGCGCCGACAAATAGTGGAGCAATATCAGAAAGGAGTTCGACAGTGTAAAATTGCAAAGAGTTTGAACAGATCATCATCATCTACAGTGCATAATATCATCAAAAGATTCAGAGAATCTGGAAGAATCTCTGTGCGTAAGGGTCAAGGCCGGAAAACCATACTGGGTGCCCGTGATCTTCGGGCCCTTAGACGGCACTGCATCACATACAGGCATGCTTCTGGATTGGAAATCACAAAATGGGCTCAGGAATATTTCCAGAGAACATTATCTGTGAACACAATTCACCGTGCCATCCGCCGCTGCCAGCTAAAACTCTATAGTTCAAAGAAGAAGCCGTATCTAAACATGATCCAGAAGCGCAGATGTCTTCTCTGGGCCAAGGCTCATTTAAAATGGACTGTGGCAAAGTGGAAAACTGTTCTGTGGTCAGACAAATCAAAATTTGAAGTTCTTTATGGAAATCAGGGACGCCATGTCATTCGGACTAAAGAGGAGAAGGACGACCCAAGTTGTTATCAGCGCTCAGTTCAGAAGCCTGCATCTCTGATGGTATGGGGTTGCATTAGTGCGTGTGGCATGGGCAGCTTACACATCTGGAAAGACACCATCAATGCTGAAAGGTATATCCAGGTTCTAGAGCAACATATGCTCCCATCCAGATGACATCTCTTTCAGGGAAGACCTTGCATTTGGGCAATTCCATGTAAATGTCAACCTCACCATGCAAAAATAAAGCAACATGTAATACATCAAAACCACTCCCAGAGATCTCACCTAGGCCTGTATTTTATAGATGTGAATAAGTTGAACCAATTTGTAACCAACCTAATATGTCACTGTCAGTCTTTCTTATAATGTAAAACCCCAAGCTAAAATCAACTTTGATCATGTACAATTCTATATTATTGCCACAAGCCACAGAAATGTATGCTAAAATCCACAAAACAGCAAAACAATAGCCATCCTAAATATTATTTAAGAACTTTGATAGTTTTAGCTGATATTTAGAGAGTTTTTCAAAGGGTTATGGTGGTTAAATTGCTGATTTTCTAAACATATGCCATGTCTATTTCAGACGCGTCACATCCATAACGGAATTTCGTCGCATCCATAACGCTGACTTTTCCTTCCGAAACTCTGCATGAAGTACAAAATATTTTAAACAAAGATTTTTTTTAATATTCACCTTGGACCCCTCTATCAAATGGATATCTCCATTTCGACATTAGGTTTACAATTTCACAGAGTTTGATAAAAATGTACAGTCACCCAAGAAAAGTGATACTTTTTCTGTCACATCCATAACGCATCTTTTATTGGCATTTTCTGGCATGCCCTAGATGTACTATGGGAATTGTTCTTGTTCTATCACTTCTCCAGTATGGTACAGCCTTAAAATATGCAACACCTGTTTAAATACTGGGAGACAATAAAACATGCACTGGGTCATTTGTTGCCATTTTGAGTTCAAGTATCACGTCCATAACGCTGGAATTGCTCATTTTCCAACAGGACAATGCCAAACCACATACTGCATCAATTACAGCATCATGGCTGCGTAGAAGAAGGGTCCGGGTACTGAACTGGCCAGCCTGCAGTCCAGATCTTTCACCCGTAGAAAACATTTGGCGCATCATAAAACGGAAGATACGACAAAAAAGACCCAAGACAGTTGAGCAACTAGAATCCTACATTAGACAAGAATGGGTTAACATTCCTATCCCTAAACTTGAGCAACTTGTCTCCTCAGTCCCCAGACGTTTACAGACTGTTGTAAAGAGAAAAGGGGATGTCTCACAGTGGTAAACATGGCCTTGTCCCAACTTTTTTGAGATGTGTTGTTGTCATGAAATTTAAAAATCACCTAATTTTTCTCTTTAAATGATACATTTTCTCAGTTTAAACATTTGATATGTCATCTATGTTCTATTCTGAATAAAATATGGAATTTTGAAAACTTCCACATCATTGCATTCCGTTTTTATTTACAATTTGTACTTTGTCCCAACTTTTTTGGAATCGGGGTTGTATATAAATAGAATCCTGAAACATGTTCTTGGATCCATCTTACTATTGCACAACAAAGCGCTGTACTTCTATAAATCCTCTGGTTCTCATTCACTTATTTTCATGAGTAATAAAGATCATGCAAATGAGCTTTTCGCCTTTAAAAAAAAAAAAATCAGTGTGTTCAGAAAACAACAGCATGAAGCTCAAGACAGGACAGCTGGGGCTCTCATTAAACCAGAATGTTCTCCTTACATCTCTCACCCGCTGTCCAATCTGCTGTGTGTTTGGGGGGGGGATAAAAAAGCGCTGTCTCTGTGTGTGTGTGTGTGTGTGTAAATGATTGAGGGATGTGTGTAGTGTGTGTGAGTAATCTTGTGGAATATGCATACACGGGAGCAGACGGGAGCAAGAAGCCTGTGACTCACTGAGGAGGAGTGTAAGATTAGTACACTGCTATACTCTCTGCCTTCTCTGTACAAACACCACTAGTGTCTGTCACTTCACATTCCACTCTGGTGCTCGAACATATGCATGTGCAAAGTGGACCACAATGCATAGCTACATAAGGACAACGGGGTGACCTAAATGACTGGTCAAATGGATCACAGAAGTTCACCCATTATTCCATGAAAATAACCTCGGAAACAGATACATGCACCGAACATCAACTGAACTATACGGAGTAGGTACATATTGGATGTTACGATATATATATATTCCATGATACATCTCATGGAAAATATTCTGAACTGTCCCCGTCAGCAAGCAGTATAAGAACAATTATTCTAACCACATTCACTGGATATGAGCAATCACACACTCTGATTGGCTACTCTACTACTAGGATATCAGCTCATATACCGTGAGTAGAGAAAAACAAAATGGCGGCGCGTGTTGCTGAACCAACCGAGGACGAAATAAAAACTCTACTCGAAAACAACCCCCCCCCCAAAAAAAGCAACAAAATACAGAATGAAAGTATTTGACAGTAAGAACGCATCTTTTTTTTATTTTTCAAGAATTATTATTAATCACGTTTTTCACAAATTGCTACCGTCATTTCGCCAGTTTGTTTACATTCTAAGCGGAAATGATTTTGTTGGACGTTTTGTATGAAAGTTTTTAATTTATCGCATTTGCGAAAAATAAAAATGCTCCATTTCTCAAAATCCAGTGAATGTAGATATAATAAAACAACTATTCCACTCAGTCTTGTCGTACATGGATTATAGCCGACTCAGTGCTACGCGCCTCGTCAGCTTTCAGCTCATGTATGGCTCAGTTTCGTGGAATAACTGTTAAACACCTCCTAAAGTCCCTAATCTAACTATTACTGCATGCCTTAGAGCTCAACATTTCCGTTACTGCTTTGATTTTAAAGAGGTAACATTTTTACAATTTGCCCCCTTACTCCATGCCAAGTGTCTCAAGTTTGCTTCTCTAGTTTTGCACAAGAACTCCAAAATTAAAGGAGAACTGAAGTCATTTTAAAACTTGCTTTATTTCTTAATTAACGTGTTATTCAATTACGGTATGTTTTCGGTTTTAGTAACCTTATATCGTGACTCGTATTGGCAACTAATTGCAATTAAATATTATACTTATCGGCTTATTCGGTTTTTAGCTGTGTTGAATTTAGTTTGTTTGGTCCACGGCAGGCGTCACTTATCCGCACGATCTTCACGAGACTTGTGCGAGACTTTGAAACGTGAAGTGTCAGCCAGGTGTCAGTGCCACCATTTTGAAAACTGTTTTCCAAACGAAATATTGCACAAAAACGAGTTTAAATGACAATTAGTGCCGACTTTTTTCAAACTTTCCTGATTGCCATCAAACCAAACAAAACTTCCGGCTTGATTACATCAGCATTCGAAAGAGGGCACACGCGTCTTTTGACAACATTGGCAGATGTTGGTCACTTTGATTTCCGCTGCACGTTTTACTTCCGTCCTACGACGTCTCGCACAGGTCTCAACGAATCTCGTTTATGGCCATTGCTTTGACATATGGACTGATATATTACAGAGCATATTTCAAACACTCATAACTTGCTATAGCAGTGACAAAATAGCGATCAAAAATGCATTCCGATATTTAATAAAACGAGATAGAATTTTGATTAAAAAAAAATTTGCCTTCAGTTCCCTTTTAATGAAGCTAAGTGGCATCTAGTTTACTCAATTCGTCATTATTTATCTTAATCATCTCAAATCACGTTTAATGGACCAAATCTAGAGACGGAGAACCCTGAGAGTGATGCTGTTTTGCAGAGATGGGTCGTGATTCCAGTTTGAAGATGGCTGCTAGTCCTGTTTTTAGCTATATACCATGCACTTTTGCCTATTTTTAATCGACACTTGCATAATAATGGGTCAGAACCAGAAAAGCAAGTCTGTTTCAGGTTATTTAACAACTTGAGGCAACCAAGTGAACATTTAGACATGCAGTTTGCACAATGCTAAACGGGTAGTTATAAAATATGCATAAGCTTCCCTTTCTGTGTTCCCTTCACTTGCCTGACTGAATATATTTGGGGTAAGGGGAAAAAAAAATAGTGTCTGACTATTGCTTTGAGTGGTTTTGTGCTGCAGCCTGGGACATTTTGACATTTCTACTATACATAGTGCTGAAAACTGCAATGTCTGAAAAATATGTTTCTCTTTTGCATGCATCTCAACCTCAAGTAAAGTCACAGCATTTTAACTCCATCAGTGAAACAGCAGAAAACTGCATTTAAAGACTTCATTCTGGCTGAGGAACAGGAGCATCAACCATATTCTGTATCTGATTACAAACTCACTTGATGAGGTTCATGTCGGGTTCATCACAGCACACGGATATCCAATAACTGCATCAAAAAGTGACGTTCACTGGAAGAGGAAATCAGGATTCACAGCCAGCAAGCTTTAAACACACTGCCTGGTTTTATTAATGCATGAATCTGTTAAGCTTACACAACATGAGCTTTACAGACAGATAAAATAGGATAACTTTTTTTTTTTTTTACAAAAGGGTCTATGTTATTTTTGTGAAATATATTTATGATTTCCTCGAGAATAGGAGTCAATGTATGCTATTGTCATTTTTGAGTGTTTGTTAGACTTCAGTCACATTCGACAGATTGCTGCATATACTGTATTTGCAGATTGCTTGAAGTTGGAATGGGCACAGGAAATAGCAAAGCCCTAATGATGCCTTTAGCCTAGGTCACAACCGGACGTACGATTTTTGGCGTTTCCTAAATCACTGCGGTTTTTTTTGTTCGTGAAGAAAGATGCACGTTGGCCGTAAGTTTGTCTTGCAACCTGAAAAAACGTAAGCGCCCGTAGAGTTTGTTTGACATGACAAAGAACCTCTGCGGCCGGTCTGCGGCCAGTCTACGGCTCGAAAATCAGCACGTCACACGCGCGCCCTCCGTGCGTTTCTTGCGTTTTTTGCACATAGACCGGCCGTAGGAGCACGTACGGCCGGTTGTGACCGAGGCTTTTCTGTTAAAATGCATCCCAATAAGACAGGAACAGATGCAATAATCTAGTAATGCTTACATTATTAATAACTTATCATAATAATGATCATTATTATACGCACAGGACACTTTTTCGATGGAATAAAAACATGGACTCTGTTCCCTTCTAGTGGGTTTCAGAGCATGCAATATTGTTAGCGTATCGCTTATCCTACATGTATTCTGTCACTCTACCCAATAGAGAAAGAGCACTTAATATGGTTTACGATATTATATGTTGTCAAGATAACATGACGTCACACGTCGGAGCTGATGCGAATATCCAATGAGAAAGTTTTCTGCTGTGCATACGCAGAAGCATTTCTTTGTTCGCCGAGAAAAGCGCCTTGAACACCCAAAAGGCTACCAAAACCTCATTAGATATTCTTTATGCATATTTACAAGTAGTGGCGAACCGTTACTATTGGAGCTGGGACTTCAGGTCAGCCAAACCTTAGCTAGACACACCAAAAAAGCAACGGGGCGAAGGATTTTGTAAGGGATTAGCGGCAGGGTGCCAGGTCGCTCCGCTGTGCGTAGTTGCCGATGTTGATTTTAAAAGTAACTAGGTAAATTACACAGGGAAATGAATACTTACGGTACACTACCGTTCAAAAGTTTGGGGTCACTTTGAAATGTCGTTATTTTTGAAAGAAAAGCACTGTTCTTTTCAGTGAAGGATCACTTTAAACTAATCAGAAATCCACTCTATACATTGCTAATGTGCTAAATGACTATTCTAGCTGCAAATGTCTGGTTTTTGGTGCAATATCTCCATAGGTGTATAGAGGCCCATTTCCAGCAACTCTCACTCCAGTGTTCTAATGGTACAATGTGTTTGCTCATTGCCTCAGAAGGCTAATGGATGATTAGAAAACCCTTGTACAATCATGTTAGCACAGCTGAAAACAGTTTAGCTCTTTAGAGAAGCTATAAAACTGACCTTCCTTTGAGCAGATTGAGTTTCTGGAGCATCACATTTGTGGGGTCGATTAAATGCTCAAAATGGCCAGAAAAATGTCTCGACTATATTTTCTATTCATTTTACAACTTATGGTGGGAAATAAAAGTGTGACTTTTCATGGAAAACACAAAATTGTCTGGGTGACCCCAAATTTTTGAACGGTAGTGTAAGTCTGAGTGAAAAATACCGTGGCGAGCGTGGAGTCTGGAGACAGAAATCTTAGTTTCTCGGTCGTTAGCCTGTGTTACTTGCTCGAGAGCACTGACATCACCACTTTAGTAGCATTTGCTAACACTACTGATGAACGCTACACTGGCTGGAAGATGACTTCGCTGCTGCGCTGACGGTGCCGACTCGTGGTTAAGCTACTGTTGGCCTTCGAGAATGCTGATATACTGATAAGTAGTGAGTGTTTATGTATAATAATAATAAAGAATGGCTTTTTTTCGTTGTATATCAGATATATTCCATTCAGCTAGCATGATACTGAACTCGTCTTCGACTCGTTCGAGATCATCCTAGCTCAGACCTGGGCATTTTACGGCCCGCGGGCCACATCCGGCCCTTTGGTTCATTCTGACCGGCCCGCGTAAGGTGAATTAGAAATCACAAAATAAACGCATTTTCTAATTTTACCTCATGCATGGACTGAATGTGCATTGCTTTTATTTTGAAGATGTGTTCAACAAAAACGCAATGCGCGCAACATGAACATGACATGAAATCCCACGGAACCTAATCCCGCGATAACGACTTCTGTAATTTGTCCAGACCAACCACAAACTTGTACGTCATCCTTCAAACGGTCCAGCCAATCACAGTGTGACGTCACCAGCAGGCGCCGGAGCCCGAGCCGATCTGATTCCTACACCGAATCGACTGATGATCATCTGTCAGCTGTGCTTCGCATCTCCACCTCAGACATTCAACCTGACTTTGATGCACTCGCTAAAGACCAACAGAGACTAGATTTCTCTCACTGAACAAATAAACTGAAAAACACCAAATGAGGTGATTAGACTACAAATGTGGGCATCATTATTATAATATGATGTATCTTGCTTGATATTTGGAGTAGAAAGACAATATTGTGATGGCTTTATTGTGTTTTGGGGTGAATGTGACTGAAAAAAAAAATGGTACAAACGTTCACATTTTGTTAACCATTGTTTTGGGAAATCTGATTGAATAAATGACATTTTTTGGTAAGGCAACCTTGTTGTTCCATACTCTTACCAGTCTTAGCAGCTTGTAAAAACAATGTTATTTATTGCTTTATATAAAGAAATACAATTAATATTATGCAGAATTTAGTTCAGCCTTTTGGTCCGGCCCTCCACAAAATTTTCTGTTTCTCATGTGGCCCCATGGAAAAAATAATTGCCCACCCCTGTCCTAGCTGAATGGAATATATCTGATATACCACTCAACACCAGCCAATATTATTTAAATATTAAGATTTAATATCAGCCAGGATTAAGGAATGTCGACTTGTGCTCCATATTCAGCTCAAGTCTATAGTGTAGCAAGCTGATTGAGACCGTGACACACTGATCAGAGCAGCAACATCTAAAGAGACTCAGATTCAGCAGGAAAAAAGACACACTGACAAACTGCACCCCTGCAGTTAGGTGAGTGATCCTTATAGTGTCACTCACAAAAATAACTCGGGGTTTAGATTCGGTCTGAAATCCACCATACACTAATTTCACCATCATAGAAACAATTGGACCACTTTTTTATTCATCAATCCGCGATTTGCGTTCATGCAAAACCTCCCAATAAGCACTAGCAACAAGATTTTGAAGAATACACACATTTTATATTATATACATACACAGCGTTAGTCAAAATTATGTTAACACTTAAATGGTAGAAACCACAGTAAGTATATTTACTTGCTCAATTATATACAAGTATACAAATAGGTACAGTAAGTCCGAGAGAGAGGGGAATGAGACCGTCAATGACGGCGTAGCTCACTCCAGCCCTGTCTAGTCCAGAAAGAACGATCTAAAGTGGGTCACTTTGTGCAATAAATGTTGCAAGCTACACTACCGTTCAAAAGTTTGGGGTCACTTTGAAATGTCCTTATTTTTGAAAGAAAAGCACTGTTCTTTTCAATGAAGATCACTTTAAACTAATCAGAAATCCACTCTATACATTGCTAATGTGGTAAATGACTATTCTAGCTGCAAATGTCTGGTTTTTGGTGCAATATCTCCATAGGTGTATAGAGGCCCATTTCCAGCAACTCTCACTCCAGTGTTCTAATGGTACAATGTGTTTGCTCATTGCCTCAGAAGGCTAATGGATGATTAGAAAACCCTTGTACAATCATGTTAGCACAGCTGAACAGAGTTTAGCTCTTTAGAGAAGCTATAAAACTGACCATCCTTTAAGCAGACTGAGGCTACATCCACACGACAACGGCAACGAGATTTTTTTTTTAGCGGGTAAAAAATTATATTATATCGCGTCCACATGGGCAACGGCTCAGTAAAATATCAGGTACATATGGCAACGCAATGCTTGCTGAAAACGATGCAATACACATGCCACACCTCTACGTGTGCTGTAAGACGGTCCCATCGGAGACACCAGAACAATAGAAGAAGTAGGACGCATGCGCATAAACCCCTTCTTCTACCCGGCACTGAACTACTACTACTCTGGGGTCCGCCATTGTTGCTGTTGTTGTTACGAATGATGCGCGCGAGAGTGCTGCTTGTTCTAGTCATGTGGTTGTGACGTCATCGTAAACAAATCCGTTCTACTCATCCAGACGACTCCGCAACGGCGCCGTTGCCAGGTTTTTCCACTCTGGAAACTGTTCTCAAAAAATATCTTGCCAGTGCCGTGTGGACGCCAGGCCGAAACGATAAAAAATTTTAATCGGATTCAACTGAATCCGTTGCCGTGTGGACAGGGCCTGAGTTTCTGGAGCATCACATTTGTGGGGTCGATTAAATGCTCAAAATGGCCAGAAAAATGTCTTGACTATATTTTCTATTCATTTTACAACTTATGGTGGGAAATAAAAGTGTGATTTTTCATGGAAAACACAAAATTGTCTGGGTGACCCCAAACTTTTGAACGGTAGTGTACATCGTATGTGCAAGATGATTTACAGGACGGTCTCAGCCTGTTCGCCATTGTGTTCAACACACAAAAACCAGCGAGCAATAGTACCATTTAAAGCCTGGACACACATGAGAAAAATACCTGACTCTGACAGGAGAAAAATAATCCATTAGTGTTAACATAATTTTGACTAACCCTGTATATTCTATCCACATTCACTGGATATGAGCAATCATGTGCTCTGATTGGCTACTCTACTGCAAAGCTATCAACTCGTACAGAGGCTTTGCACGGTCATGTGACCCCGACACCGCCATGACCGGGGGCACGCTTTTAGTGCTTCATCCAGCCAAGTTAGTGGTTATTGATCGGTATGGGAAGGCTTTGCTGCGTTTTTGGATGTACAAATTGTTTTGAATGAAACACAGACATCAGATTTTTTTTTAATTTACCAAAAGTAATTCAGCATCAAAAATAGAGAAATTTCTAAATGCAGAAGGGAAAAACGGGAGAAAAAAATATTCAGTGGGACTCTGTGTCTAACGGAGAGGTATGCTATGGTATGCTCACTTCATTTTCACAAAGGTAAGAATTCAAAAAATATTTAAAACATTTTTTTCACAACTGCAGTGTGGTGCTCATTCTTATACAGGGAAGTGAACATGAGCAACACAGCAGCTCTGCAGAGCCTAACCTGTGGGGAGCTTGCATGTTCTCTTCATGCCTGTGCGGGTTTCCTCCGGGTGCTCTGGTTTCCTCTAACAGTCCAAAGACATATGGATTACGTCAACTGGCTACTCTAAACTGCCCTCAGGTGTGAATGTGAATGACTGTCCGTCTCTCTGTGTTAGCCCCGTGATAGACTGGCAACCTGTCCAGGGTGAACCCTGCCTTTCAACCAATGTCAGCTGGGATTGGCTCCAGCTCACCCGTGACCCACAATGGATAAGCGGTATAGAAAATGAAAGAATGACTGAATTAATATTTCATTAATGATCGATCTCACAGCAACTCCACTCAACGTTACAGCAAACAAAAGCAAGGGACTTGATCGAAACATCTATTTTCTACCAGCCAAGAATAGATCCTTCATTCCAAAGACAATTAAAGGATAAATGTTAAGCCTCTTGTAGTTTAAATCAGTGTGAAACTTTTACTCTGCCTGCATGATCAAGTTATATAAAAGTTTTGACTTCTGTTCAAGCTTTGGATGCTATCTGAAAAAAAAAACTCTACAGGATTCTAAGGTTCATAGCTTTTCAAACCCTTTTTGTAGGGAGTTATAGATATTGATCATTTTAAAGCTCAGTTTCCCAAACTGGGGGTCACAGCCCCATGTGGGGTCATTTGATTTACAAATGGAGCCTTCTCTTTTGTTTTATTCATCTATTTTACAAATGAACATTACGAATATCACAAACTATGAAAACGGACTTTCGGGTGCTACTATTTTGAACTCAGAAGTAACATTCAAACAATCCACATTTAAATTATGAGTGTACGTGATATTTTAGTCGTTTTCACCATTATAACACCCAGCACTAGTGTAGGAGGTCAGCAATAAAAAAGTAATCAAATTTCTCCATCCATTTACTTCATGTGGCCCTGATCACGTGACTGAGTCAAGAAACTTAAAGGGGAACTGAAGTCATTTTTAAACTTGCTTTATTTCTTAATTAACGTGTTATTCAATTACGTTTTCAGTTTTAGTAATCTTATATCGTGACTCGTATTGGCAACTAATGGCAATGAAATATTATACAGTACTTATCGGCCTATTCGGTTTTTAGCCATGTTGAATTTAGTTCGTTTGGTCCACGGCAGGCGTCACTTATCCGCACGATCTTCACGAGACTTATGCGAGACTTTGAAACGTGAAGTGTCAGCCAGGTGTCAGTGCTGCCATTTTGAAAACTGTTTTCCAAACGAAATATTGTACAAAAACGAGTTTAAATGACGATTACTGCCTACTTTTTTCAAACTTTCCTGATTGCTATCAAAACAAACAAAACGTCCAGCTTGATTACATCAGCATTCGAAAGAGGGCACGCGCCTCTTTTGACAACGTTGGCAGATGTTGGTCACTTTGATTTCCGCTGTACGTTTTACTTCCGTCCTACGACGTCTCGCACAGGTCTCAACGAATCTCGTTTATGGCCATTGCTTTGACATATGGACTGATATATTACATAGCATATTTCAAACACTCATAACTTGCTATAGCAGTGACAAAATAGCTATCAAAAATGCGTTCCTATATTTAATAAAATGAGACAAATAGAATTTTGATTATAAAAAATTTGCCTTCAGTTCCCCTTTAAGTAGAACACAAAACAAGTAGAACTCTACACCAAAGGCATTGACAGGGATGCCTCCGCTATCAACAGCTATAGTTTTTGAACAGAAACAGAGAAGTCAAGCCAAGCCAAGAAGCCTTTATTTGTCACATGTACACTCAAGCACAGACTTAAGTGAAATTTAACCTCTGCATTCAACCCATCTGAAGCAGTGAAAACACACATGCATACACGAGTGAGCAGCTATGCTACAGCGCCCCGGTTAGGTGCCTTGTTCAAGGGCACTTCAGCCCAACTTCAGGGCAAGGCTGCCCCATGTTAACCTAACCTGCATGTCTTTGGACTGTGGGGGAAACCGGAGCACTCGGAGGAAACCCACGCGGACACGGGGAGAACATGCAAACTCCACACAGAAAGGCCCCCGTTGGCTGCTGGGCTCGAACCCAGAACCTTCTTGCTGTGAGGAGACAATGCTAACCAGTACACCACTGTGCCACCCAGGAAAAATGCATTATCCCAAGTGGCTAATACTGGTTCTTATCAGTAATGTGATGAGTTTAATATGGCTAAACAATGAAATGCATTCATAAAAATGGCTATAATAATTAGTATTATCAAACAGAGCATTCATATTAATAGTTTACATTACAGGCATTTAGTAGACGTTCTTATCCAGAACGACGTACAACATACCCAGAGCAGCCTGGGGAGCAGTTGGGGGTTAGGTGCCTTGCTCAAGGGCATTTCAGCCATTCCTGTTGGCCCAGGGAATCGAACCAGCAACCTTTTGGTTCCAAAGCTGCTTCTCTAATCATTCGGCTATAGCTTAATTTCTGTTAGTTTTTCTCTTTCCTAGAAACATCCATTTCTAACCTAACATATGGGACATTGCGCCGAATGGGTGCCATTTGCTTGTTGTACCACTCCCAAATTAAACTTAATTTGTTACATCTTTTCAACACTGATTATAATAACACACACATTTAACTATTCAAAATGCGTATTGGTCAACCTCAGGCTACGTTACAAGGTTTGGAAGTCAAAGATGGCTGCATTTTTTTCAGTCCAGTTACACCAAAACTCTGAAAGTAACAGGACTGAGTTTTTAGCCTAGGATTAGCTAATACATGGAATTAAGCCACATGGCGTCATCGCTAATAGCATGACCACACTTAGCACATTCTAGTGATTTACCAAAAATCTGTATTTTTAAAATAAACAAATATCATCTAAGAAATAATTTAAGTAACAGGACAGTATGTTGGCATTGGCCTTATCAGTCAAAGTTAAAAAATCATCAAATATACAGAAAAGTAAATGAGAGAACTAACTTTTGGTCTTCCCATGGCCTTCAGAAGATACAACTGATGTAACTTCCTGTTGAGCATGTGATTTATGGAATGTTCCAAATTTGTCAGATGGGGTAATATGTTTGGGTAACAGGACTGAGTGAAAACCCAGGGACACGACTAAAATGTGTATTTTAACTAAGATATTGTGGATTTCTTATGAAAAAAATATATTTAAACCATGGATAGGATATGGAGTCACACAACAGTGCAAAAGAAATACTGTTTCTGAAGGATTTTAATCATAATATTTCAGAGTTAAGTATAGAGTGCGGGGACAGGTAACACATGCTATTTTTCAGTGTTTTAGGTAGTTTTTATTAATCCTTACAATTATATATCTTAAATTTGAAATCAGATCAATGTGCAGGACATTCTGCATAATAAGGAAATGTATTTTAAAGTACATTTTTATGTGTATTTATACATATAATTTTCTAGGGACGGAAATGGCACCAATTCGGTGGAATGGCTCATATACACACGTAGTTTATGGCCCCTATAAGGTCCCACGAAATGGTCCAAGGTTTGCCAAGGTATAGGACTGGAAGAACTCAAATGGTCTGCACTGAGACCTGACCTCAACCCAATGAACATCTCTGGGTAAACTGGAATGCTGACTGCATCCCAGGCCTGACTGATGCTCTTGTGGCTGAATGAGATAACCACATTTGACATTTGTCCTTGTTGTGACCTTGAAACTGTTTGGATCAATTCATCTACAGGCTACAGTGATCATTCTAAATAAACCCTATGATTATTTAACCACTTGTTTGGGCGATATCACACAAACAAGAATCTCAGACAGACACATGGACCAATGGATACATAGATGGATGAACAATCTCGGGGCGGAGGCACAATAATTAAACACTTTCCAACAAATCTCATTCGAGAATTCATCAGTGCCGTGGTATAAAAGATAATAAAATGTTTGTCAGTCGTATCTTACAGTTGCTGCTGGTTACATGCTTTGAAGTCTGTTTAAAATATAAAAATATAAAATTATTTTAGAATGGCATCCACAGCTTATACTTTTTAGAGACTCCTGTGAAAAGGCCAAAGCACTCAGTGAAGGCAAACTAATGCAGGGGGTGTTCACGCACTCCATACAATGCACTTTATAAAAGGGTAAGCGGGGGGAGACAAAAAAACAAAAAAACAGTCAGTCAATCTATGACAAAATCTCAGATTTCCTTTTCACTGCTGGAATTAACCAAGCAAATTATACACCAGTAACAAGCTGTTAATCGCATCATTAGCTGGTGTAATGTTCAAGATGAAATGATAACTATGCATGTAACGATTCACCCAATTCACGATTCAATTCAATTCACGATACCGGGTTCACGATTTAATTTTCCTATGACATTTTGGAAAGCAAAATGAAATTAAGAAAATTTTATTACCAAAAAAAAAGCAACCTTTATTTTCCTCATTCTTTATCAACTTAAATATTCCTTTTGTTTAAAAATAAATAAATAGTTTCATTTTCTTAATAAAACAACAATAAATATTGACCCACATTTGTAAAAGGCTGGAGTAAAATATAATAGCCTATTAACTAAAATATTCCTTTAATTAAAAATGAAAAATGCCAATAATAAATAGGCCTTTTCTTAATACACTTATCGACGTTTATACTACCTCCATTTGCCTCTCTTTTCTTTCTCTTTCAGCAGTCTGTAAAAGAGAGTTCCGATTTCTCGTTAAATCTATTTGTACAGTCAACCACACAACGGCTCTTTCCCACTTTAGAGCTTTTTTTTTGTGTGTGTGTGTGTGGGGGGGGGGTTTTCAGGGCATTAGAGCTGTGTTACTTCTGCCTCGGATGAAGTCATGTGCATTTCTGCTATTTAATAATTATTCCACGAAATCGAGTCATACATGAGGGTTACAAGCCATGTATGAGGATATTGAGTGGAATAACTGTTTTATTCTATCCACATTCACTGGATTTTCAGAAATAGAGCATTTTTATTTTTTGTAAACTCGTTAAAAGTAGACAGCTTTTCGATTTCATAAATCCCACCACATGATGCTGCATCATGAAGCCCACCACATGATGCATGATGCAGTATCTTCAATTGGGTCATCGTGAAGCAGGAAAAAATACCGGAGAATTTAGGGCCATGTGGCCCTAAATTCATTAATTGTTCTATTTTTTAAAAAACCTAATAAAATTGGAAGTCTGTGATTGAAATTCAGTAGCTTTCGCGCCACTAAACAAAAATAATTGGGTGTCATGGAAAATTCTTTTCATGACCTACACTTAATATGAAAGGCTGTCTAGCTTTAAATAAAAACTTTATACAAAACAGCCAACAAAATCATTTTTGCTTAGCAGATGCATGACAAATTGTGTAATTTTAATGCTAAAAGATGAAGAATGCAAAAAAAAAAACAGGCGAGATGACAGTAGGAGTTTGTGGAAAATGCTATAATAATAATAATAAGTATTAGTATTAGTATTATTGAAAAAAATGCATTCTTGCCAGCAAATACTTTTATTCCATATTTTGTTGCTTTTTTTTATTATTTTGGGGGCTTTTGTTTTCGAGTAGAGTTTTTATTTTGTCCTCGGTAGGTTCAGCAACACGTTCCACCATTTTGTTTTTCTCTACTCACAGTATATGAGCTGATATCCTAGTAAAAGAGTAGCCAATCAGAGCGTGTGATCGCGGATAGAATAACGTAGGTTATTCCACCCTCTGCTGTCTAAATAACAACAATTAGAGCAAGGAAAAATGAAGAGAATACACAACCTGATGATAATCACAATTCATTTCTTTTTAATTCATTCCAATCCTCATAAATTTGTATTGTGTTTCATCATTGCACAATATATCGTTACATGGCTAAGGATAACACAGCAGTCATACGACACGGTGGGACAGGAAACTCAGCGAATGAAATACGGGTCAGAGTGATGTGACTTCAAAGAAGCAGTGTGAGTTTGTATGTATGTGCACTAGAAAGCACTGCATCACATGCATTTCTGTTTAACTGCACAGATGTTCCCCCCCCCCATACAATTATGACTCCCTCACATCAAAGCCTGGCGCACGTGACATAAAATCAAGCTTTTGCATATTTCATGTGCATGTAAGGTGGCGGCAGAGGCATGCTCATGCTCACCCTCATGTCCAAACGATTTCTGTTACAAATTCCACCTGCTTCATGGATCCCGGAGATTCCTTTACAAGTAGGCTCAAGCGCTGCTGAATTATAAATCCTCTACAAGTTCTTGAAATGGATATGGTTAATGAATGATTCATCCCACACTTTGTACTTTTACTTATATCACTTACAATAAATCACTAAACAGTTACTGACATGTGATCAGTACGGAAAGGGACTTTTTCCAGTCTGGTCACGTTAATGAATGATAAATGCGTGATGCATTTGAAACAGAAAGACTGTTCCTTTAGCTGACATTACACTAAATTAAAAAAAAAAAAAAAAGCAAATACTTTCAAGACACAATGTTCCAATTCCTACCTAAATTACTAACCACATTATGAACCATCCATCTCAGATGCTCGTGAAAATGACAAGGACCAAAAAAAAAAAAGGTGCTCCACTTCTGATATACCTGGTTCAAGTGACTGAGCGGTACCGACACTGCTGAGCAAAATACTATTAACGCAAACATGTTACCAAAGATCCCGGGCTTGGGAAAGGAAAGTCAGAGCCTCACTTCATTTTAATCCATATTCATTCACACAGACATACAACCCCGATTCCAAAAAAGTTGGGACAAAGTACAAATTGTAAATAAAAATGGAATGCAATAATTTACAAATCTCAAAAACTGATATTGTATTCACAATAGAACATAGACAACATATCAAATGTCGAAAGTGAGACATTTTGAAATTTCATGCCAAATATTGGCTCATTTGAAATTTCATGGCAGCAACACATCTCAAAAAAGTTGGGACAGGGGCAATAAGAGGCTGGAAAAGTTAAAGGTACAAAAAAGGAACAGCTGGAGGACCAAATTGCAACTCATTAGGTCAATTGGCAATAGGTCATTAACATGACTGGGTATAAAAAGAGCATCTTGGAGTGGCAGCGGCTCTCAGAAGTAAAGATGGGATGAGGATCACCAATCCCCCTAATTCTGCGCCGACAAATAGTGGAGCAATATCAGAAAGGAGTCCGACAGTGTAAAATTGCAAAGAGTTTGAACAGATCATCATCTACAGTGCATATCATCATCAAAAGATTCAGAGAATCTGGAAGAATCTCTGTGCGTAAGGGTCAAGGCCGGAAAACCATACTGGGTGCCCGTGATCTTCGGGCCCTTAGATGGCACTGCATCACATACAGGCATGCTTCTGTATTGGAAATCACAAAATGGGCTCAGGAATATTTCCAGAGAACATTATCTGTGAACACAATTCACCGTGCCATCCGCCGTTGCCAGCTAAAACTCTATAGTTCAAAGACAAAGCTGTAGCTAAACATGATCCAGAAGCGCAGACGTCTTCTCTGGGCCAAGGCTCATTTAAAATGGACTGTGGCAAAGTGGAAAACTGTTCTGTGGTCAGACGAATCAAAATGTGAAGTTCTTTATGGAAATCAGGGACGCCGTGTCATTCGGACTAAAGAGGAGAAGGATGACCCAAGTTGTTATCGGCGCTCAGTTCAGAAGCCTGCATCTCTGATGGTATGGGGTTGCATTAGTGCGTGTGGCATGGGCAGCTTACACATCTGGAAAGACACCATCAATGCTGAAAGGTATACCCAGGTTCTAGAGCAACATACGCTCCCATCCAGACGACGTCTCTTTCAGGGAAGACCTGCATTTTCCAACATGACAATGCCAAAACACATACTGCATCAATTACAGCATCATGGCTGCGTAGAAGAAGGGTCCGGGTACTGAACTGGCCAGCCTGCAGTCCAGATCTTTCACCCATAGAAAACATTTGGCGCATCATAAAACGGAAGATACGACAAAAAAGACCTAAGACAGTTGAGCAACTAGAATCCTACATTAGACAAGAATGGGTTAACATTCCTATCCCTAAACTTGAGCAACTTGTCTCCTCAGCCCCCAGACGTTTACAGACTGTTGTAAAGAGAAAAGGGGATGTCTCACAGTGGTAAACATGGCCTTGCCCCAACTTTTTTGAGATGTGTTGTTGTCATGAAATTTAAAACCACCTAATTTTTCTCTTTAAATGATACATTTTCTCAGTTTAAACATTTGATATGTCATCTATGTTCTATTCTGAATAAAATATGGAATTTTGAAACTTCCACATCATTGTATTGTGTTTTTATTTACAATTTGTACTTTGTCCCAACTTTTTTGGAATCGGGGTTGTATATCATATATTTATTTATTTTACTATATTAATTTCTATTAGGATTCTACTACATTCTTGCATCACACATTGCATTTCTCACTGAATTAAATAATAATAATAATAAGAAGAAGAAGATTAAAAATAAAACTCCATAGGTTATTTATTTATTTTTAAATTGGCTTTTAGTCATTGGATTACTAAATTTATCATCTTTTCTTATACATGAGTGTATATGTACACACACAGTTATGAATCTTTAATTTTATTTACTTTATGACGTTTATTCATTTTAAATTTTTTTAACTACCATTTTGTAATGCGCCTTTGATCATTTTTATGTTAAAGGCACAGTACAAGTCAATAAATTATTATTATTATGGGTTTCAAGTGATATGAATTCTAACAAACAGCAAAAAAAGGTTAAAAAAATTATACTAACCTACCCAATTATAAAAAGTTTGTTAAATTCATTCCTAGTCCTGTATTTGTAGTGTTTTTAATTTTAAGAAATACCTAGTATATGCAAATACACATAAAATATGCTAATACACCAACCAATTAGAATATTGTAATTTGCATCATGATAATTGGCATATTTTTAACTAGCATGTATTTTGAATAAATAAATAAAATACTGCCCAGTCAATGCTAGACGTGTTCATTATACCATGATAAGAGAGCTAAGAAAGTAAACAATAACAAACTTCTAGTCACACTTTAGCCTTACCTTAACCTTCGTACTAACGATGCATAAGCAGTCCATTGTGCTCAGTGCATTCACCATCTCCTCCCATCAGCCCTGTGTCTCAGCGCGAGCGGCAGCATGGGAGTGTGTGCGTGAGGCATAGAAACATGAAGCTCGCTACAAACTTCTCATCTGATCCAGCACAACACATCCACACCAGCTCGGTCCTAAACCGCATCCTACTGCACCAAACAACCACTCACACACACATCACCACCGCATATCATAGTCATTAGTTACAGTCCAGTAGGAAGGAGACTTGGACAAAGCCATGCTGCTCAAAAGGACCAAATGTGGACCGTCGCTTTTTCCACGAGAGGATGCTGAGGAAAACTCCACACAGACACACACGTTTCCGTGTGTGTGTGTGTGTGTGTGTGTGTGTGTGTGTGTATGAGAGAGAGAGAGAGAGAGAGAGAGAGAGAGAGAGAGAGCGCTTAATCACAAGCAACATTCACCTTAGTGTGAGAAATTATGGAATTATTAATGAATGAATGATCTTATAATGCATGAACTACACAAGAAATCTACTGCTCTAAAATACATAACAACATGTACAAACCCTTCGAGCGATTTGTTTTATTTAGAATAGAATGCCTTTATTGTCACTATACACATGTACAATGAGATTAAAGCATCTCCAATAACAGTGCAAACAGCGTGGAGAGAGAGAGAGGAAGGGGGGAAAGGGGGGGGGGTGTAAGGTGCACAGTCGGAGGTGTATGTGTTGTGTTACACATTATATGTGCAATACCTCACTCCTTAAAGTATTGCACAGAGACAGTCACATTATAAATTATTGCACGAGAGAGTCACATTATAAGATAAAATATTACACATTATGAATTATTGCAAGGTAAGGTAGGTGCACAGTCCTGAGGTGTACAGTGGTGCTTGAAAGTTTGTGAACCCTTTAGAATTTTCTATATTTCTGCATAAATATGACCTAAAACATCATCAGATTTTCACACAAGTCCTAAAAGTAGATAAAGAGAACCCAGTTAAACAAAGGAGACAAAAATATTATACTTGGTCATTTATTTATTGAGGAAAATGATCCAATATTACATATCCCTCCCCAGGAGTGGTCAACCAACAAAGATCACTCCAAGAGCAAGGCGTGCAATAGTCGGCAAGGTCACTAAGGACCCCAGGGTAACTTCGAAGCAACTGAAGGCCTCTCTCACATTGGCTCATGTTAATGTTCATGAGTCCACCATCAGGAGAACACTGAACAACAATGGTGTGCATGGCAGGGTTTCAAGGAGAAAGCCACTGCTCTCCAAAAAGAACACTGCTGCTCGTCTGCAGTTTGCTAAAGATCATGTGGACAAGCCAGAAGGCTATTGGAAAAATGTTTTGTGGACGGATGAGACCAAAATAGAACTTTTTGGTTTAAATGAGAAGCGTTATGTTTGGAGAAGGAAAAGACTGCATTCCAGCATAAGAACCTTATCTCAACTGTGAAACATGGTGGAGGTAGTATCGTGGTTTGGGCCTGTTTTGCTGCATCTGGGCCAGGACGGCTTGCCATCATTGATGGAACAATGAATTCTGAATTATACCAGTGAATTCTAAAGGAAAATGTCAGGACATCTGTCCATGAACTGAATCTCAAGAGAAGGTGGGACATGCAGCAAGACAACGACCCTAAGCACACAAGTCATTCTACCAAAGAATGGTTAAAGAAGAATAAAGTTAATGTTTTGGAATGGCCAAGTCAAAGTCCTGACCTTAATCCAATGGAAATGTTGTGGAAGGACCTGAAGCGAGCAGTTCATGTGAGGAAACCCACCAACATCCCAGAGTTGAAGCTGTTCTGTACGGAGGAATGGGCTAAAATTCCTCCAAGCCGGTGTGCAGGACTGATCAACAGTTACCGGAAATGTTTACTTGCAGTCATTGCTGCACAAGGGGGTCACACCAGATACTGAAAGCAAAGGTTCACATACTTTTGCCACTCACAGATATGGAATATTGGATCATTTTCCTCAATAAATAAATGACCAAGTATAATATTTTTGTCTCATTTGTTTAACTGGGTTCTCTTTATCTACTTTTAGGACTTGTGTGAAAATCTGATGTTGTTTTAGGTCATATTTATGCAGAAATATAGAAAATTCTAAAGGGTTCACAAACTTTCAAGCACCACTGTATGTGCTGTGTGTAAGGTGTGCAGTCCTGAGGTGTATGTGCTGTGTGTAAAGTGCACAGTCCTGAGCTGTATGTGTTGCGTTTCACATTATGGAGTTTCATTTCTGATCTGAAAAGAAACATCTAAAAACAACGAACTGAAACCCTTATACCGTTTATAGAAGAGTGTTCATTCTTATCATTCTTTACTGTTAATAATTCCGCTAGTGAAACATTTGAGGACGCTGCATAAGCAGGTGAAATCTGAATTCTCTTCAAACAATAAAGCTTTTAATACAAGCTCAATTCCCAAAAAGTTAGGATGCTGTGTAAAATGTAAATTAAAACAGAATGCAATGATTTGCAAATCTCATAAACCCCTTTTTTTTCAAAACAGAACATAGACAACATATCAAAATGTTTAAACTGAGACATTTTACTATTTCATGAAAAATATTAGCTCATTCTGAATTTGATGGCAGCAACACGTCTCAAAAATAATTGGGATGGGGCACTAAAAAGAAACGGCTGGAGGAACGTTTTGCAACTAATTAGTTTAACTGGCAACAGGTCAGTAGCATGAGTCGGTATAAAAAGAGCATCTTAGAGAGGCAGAGTTTCTCAGTAAAGAGACTCTTCTATCATGCAAAGAAGAAGCCATATGTGAACATGATCCAGAAACGCCGCCATCTTCTCCGCCATCAAAGCTCTTTGCCCTGGGCTGAGGCAAAGTGGAAAACTATTCTATGCTCAGACAAATCGAAATTTGAAATTCTTTTGGGAAATCATGGACGCCATGTCCTCCAGGCTAAAGAGGAGAGGGACCATCTACCTTGCTATCAGTGCACAGTTAAAAGCCAGCATGTGTGATGGTATGAGGGTGCATTAGTGCCTATGGCATGGGTAGCTTGCACATCTGGAAAGGCATCAATGCTGAAAGGTATAAACAGGTTTTAGAGCAGCATATGCTCCCATCGAGATGACGTCATTTTCCGGGAAGGCCTTGCATATTTCAGCAAGACAATACTAAACCACATACTGCATCTATTACAACAGCATGGCTTCGTAGTAGAAGAGTACAGGTGCTGAACTGGCCTGCCTGCAGTCCAGAGCTTTCGCCAACTGAAAACATTTGCTACATTATGATGCAAAAAATACGACAAAGACGACCCAGGACTGTTGAGCAGCTAGAATCCTATATCAGGCAAGAATGGGACAACATTCCTCTCCCAAAACTCCAGCAACTGGTCTCCTCAGTTCCCAGACATTTATGGACTGTCGTTAAAACAAGAGGGGATGCTACACAATGGTTAACATGGCCCTTTCCCAACTTTTGAGACATGTGCAGCCATCAAATTCACAATGACCTTATTCTTTTTCTTAAAATGGTATATTTTCTCATTTTAAACATTTGATATGTTGTCTATGTTCTACTGTGAAAGATACATGGGTTTATAAGATTTGCACATCATCGCATTTTGTTAATATTATTTTGGGTGTGTCACCACAAACTGAGTCCAGTTGATCAACAAATGAAAAGTTGTTTTATTTGATTATCTAAATCTACAGTTAATTATCTTTAAAATAAGGGGCCATTTGTTACATTTGGTCCAGACAAGCCACAGAAATTAGCGAAAATATTTAAGGTATCAATTTAACAGAAAATCAAGTTTGAAGAAAATCGGCTGTAAATTTGTGATGTGTAAACTGAAATTAAGGCATAGCTACAAAAATCATAGTTACAGGTTGTTTTACAGTATAATATTTTGGTGACAGATGCCTAATGGTTTAAGAAATGTGTTTACAAATGCAAATTTAGAAAAAAAATACGTGGGTCATTTTTTTTATGCACTCTCATTTCAAATTGCTATAAAACAATTAACTTTTGCTCCACTGGACTCTAGTTTGTGCTGACACGCCCTATCCAATCACTCAACCACCATGCATTGCCACCAGTTTAGCAGTCTTCTGGAGGTACAGATGTTTCCCGAGATGCGCTCAGAAAATCTAAAGTACTCCTGAGAGCATTACTGGTTATACTGGATGTAGCCTTTGATTACTCTGAGTTAGTTAGTTCTGAAGTTAAATCTGTATAGACTGATTTTAGGTATTGGGTTGTTTGTACTTTTTCCTAAAATGCTCCCATCTCGTACTCAATCAACTTTTCTTTAGGCATATTTAAAGCCTTTCATAGATTTTTCTCCATTTCAGGGTTATAGAGGCCTTTTACTGAAGTCATACATTTTTGTTTTTCACTCAGTGTCTGCCATGTTGCCGGGCAAACAACCAACCAACCATGACCGTTGATAATGAAAAGCAAGACAACTGCAGTCAGTACAATCTCTCCAAAACGATTAAAAATTTAGGTTATAACAGTAGATCACATTACATCCAAAAGCTGAAACATGCAGGCATCATAGGTCCATATAATTTACCCACAAATTTATTTATTTATTTTTTATTCTGCATACTGCGCTCACACTCGCTCACTCTGTGCGTGTGTGCTGCGCCGCACGCGCTCACTGCTTCAGACTGTGTGAAATGCAGAGGAGGAGTTTTGTACATGTGACAAAAATAAAGGCTGCTTCTTCTTAATTTACACACAAATGTATTTATTCCACTTGAAGTGTTCAGAAAACCAGCTACCGGATTTGGGACACTACGACATCCTGAACTATTTAGCATTTGGGACTTCAAAAATACACAGGAGATGCTAAAGGCTTACAAAAGTACAGATGCCTGCCGATATTCCAAGGCAGGTTTCATGCTGGAATGTTATAGGAAATTCCTGAAAAAGAAAAATACCTTATTATGACAAAGGTAGGCTCAAGCATCGATTTCTAATAGTAATAAACAAACCAGGGCCTAGATCGAGCGTATTTTATGGTGTTTAGCCTCGTCTACATCATCAGTACATAACAAGCATGCGGATAGTCTCACCAAGCATGAGGTCTAATAAAATATATCGCATCCAAAGCCCACATCCAGATCTACATTTTAATGTTGCACAGAGCTTTCACACTAACCTGATGTAAAATGTTATCCATACACACAGCAATGCTTTATTGGTGTCCAGGCTTCCCGTTTACCTGCAGCTTGCCATTTTTCTCGTCTTTCTGGGTTCACCGGGAAGTGGCGAAAAGTTAAACTAGACTTATCTCCACATCTGTTATTACATCCAAAAGCACGACAGGTTTCTGGTGTTATTCTTTTAGACGCAACTTCTACAAGTTTATCTTTAGAGGTTTACTGAATTTGACTTACAAATCGCTCGCGTACACTTGTGCCGGTCGCTATCAAACACAAACCTCGCCTGGCAACATGGCCGCGTAAACAAATCCGCAGTAGCGATGACATCACGTGAAAGTTCTCCATACACAACCTTGTCTGTATTATGCATTTGTTCCTTTCAAAAGGTGACAGAAAAGATGTGTTGTGTTTGGATTGTTAGCTAAAAAGTGTAATTGTGTATGATTTCAATAAGCAAAGTGAATGTGAAGAGACGATGCCGAATATGAGCACCTGAAAGGATTCGTTTCGGTAACAGGTATACTCTTGTGCTCATCATACACTAGAAGATTTTGAAAATACTTGGAAAGACTTTTAAAAGACTAATATCTGACACCCTCTTGCAGCTAAAGACAATGTGTCATTAGTCACAGTCATGCTGGTCTTACACCAAACAACTTTTCAAGCCATTATCTATGATTTTGCAAAGACTGGGGATCTTGCAGGGTCACCATCTGTATGAGCCAAAACTAAAGATTAATATTAAACACTTGATTTTATGGGAACATCAAGATGAGAAAAAGCCTGAGGCCATTATTAAAAAATGTTCCGTTTCTGGTCCACCGGCCGGGTGAGTGCCGTTTGTGCGGTTGAATTTTTTTTTTTAACGCCGGTTTTTCGACATTTTTTTCGGGTTCGTAAATCTAAAATCGAACTTGACATTTACGCATTCCGCGCAGAATACAGAATCGAATCAGCTCTGTGCATGCGCCATGCGGCACAAAAAAATGGCAGCCACCATGAAGGAAGCAGATCCGGAGTTGAGCAATTCCAGCGTTACGGACGTGACACTTGAACTCAAAATGGCAACAAATGACCCAGTGCATGTTTTATCGTCTCCCAGTATTTAAACAGGTGTTGCATATTTTAAGGCTGTACCATACTGGAGAAGTGATAGAACAAGAACAATTCCCATAGTACATGTAGGGCATGCCAGAAAACGCCAATAAAAGATGCGTTATGGATGTGACAGAAAAAGTATCACTTTTCTTGGGTGACTGTACATTTTTATCAAACTCTGTGAAATTGTGAACCTAATGTCGAAATGGAGATATCCATTTGATAGAGGGGTCCAAGGTGAATATTAAAAAATCTTTGTTTAAAATATTTTGTATTTCATGCAGAGTTTCGGAAGGAAAAGTCAGCGTTATGGATGTGACGAAATTCCGTTATGGATGTGACGCGTCTGAAATAGACATGGCATATGTTTAGAAAATCAGCAATTTAACCACCATAACCCTTTGAAAAACTCTCTAAATATCAGCTAAAACTATCAAAGTTCTTAAATAATATTTAGGATGGCTATTGTTTTGCTGTTTTGTGGATTTTAGCATACATTTCTGTGGCTTGTGGCAATAATATAGAATTGTACATGATCAAAGTTGATTTTAGCTTGGGGTTTACATTATAAGAAAGAAAGACTGACAGTGACATATTAGGTTGGTTACAAATTGGTTCAACTTATTCACATCTGTAAAATACAGGCCTAGGTGATATCTCTGGGAGTGGTTTTGATGTATTACATGTTGCTTTATTTTTGCATGGTGAGGTTGACATTTACATGGAATTGCCCAGTTTTCAAACATTTGCTTAAGTGAGAAATCGCAAAATGGTATTCTAGCGAACAACAAAATAGTAAAGATTCAGAAAAACAAATCATTCAGTGATCATTTTAATAGTGTAATTTCATCTGAACTAGGCCTAACGCTCGATTTAGAACTATAAAAAGTCCGTGTGTCGGACCATCACAAACCGTTACTGGAAAATTCGTTTGATCTTTATCCATCCGAGACGTTACAAACAGCTTTTGAGTTTTGTTACGCGAAATTCATTACCTACTTTGTTAATGACCCTGACAGATCTGTAGGAGAACCTAACAGATCTATTCAAAATGAGAACGGAACTGAACAAAAAAATGCGTTTACGGAACTAATGCAGGTTGGCTGGACAGAATTAAAAACTGTGTCTGTAGCAAATAAAAAGAACGAATTACACAACGAAATTATAAAAGACATCCAGAGAGAAGGACCTTGTCTATCTAGACATACTGGCCAAACTGAAGGAACAAATGTAGTAATGAACATTACAAACTGTTTGTGGTATTTAGACGGCCGCCAGGACATAATCAAAGAGGCAGTGAAATGCCGAGGACCGTCTGTGGTGACGCCTGTTCCTGCACGGTAGATTTTATAATAATATTAAAGTTTTTGTACAAGTTTCAGTTGATTGAACGGTCATATTTTATTAAATGTGTCTGCTTTTGTAATAAAAATGTACTGAAAGAAAAAGCAAACACAGCATTGCGATTTCTTATCCAACCATATATATACACATGAGTGATTCCACGCTTATGGGTACTGAAATGGGGACATGAACTTATTTTTAAAAATTCACCTAAAACCATTTCATTTTTTTACCATCAGGTCACAAAACATGTAATCTTTAATGAATGATATGTTAAAAGATAACTTAAATTTTCTGAGATGTAATAAAAACATATTTATATGCCAAAGTCAGAACGTAACAGAAGTGTTGTGGACATATATATTCTCAATTTTAACAATGTAGAATTACTTTTTGAAACATAGGAAGGTGATGTTTTAGCAAATATAATTAATAAACATGTGTAGTAGAATAAACATACACATTCTTTCAATAAGATTAACATGGTATATAGCTAGATTGTAATTAATTTGTAACAGACGCGAGATGGACAATCGTAACAGAAGTAATGTAACAGACATCATTTTGGAACTCATAGGCTTGACTTTGGCATATAAATATGTTTTTATTACATCTCAGAAAATTAAAGTTATCTTTTAACATATCATTCATTAAAGATTACATGTTTTGTGACCTGATGGTAAAAAAAGAAATGGTTTTAGGTGAATAAGTTCATGTCCCCATTTCAGTACCCATAAGTGTGGAATCACTCATATTCATATATATTCATATATATATATATATATATATATATATATATATATATTCATATATATATATATATATATTCATATATATATATATATATATTCATATATATATATATATATATATATATATATATATATATATATATATATATATAAATAAAATAAAAAATCCCTCCCTCCCTTTTGCTCACCTGGTGGACAGGAAACGGATTTTTTTTTAAGGATGGCCTGACTTAAGACAGTTATCCTGACCACCTTACGCCAAATGAGCACGACCCAACTGTAGCAAAACTCTCATGATTTTATTCTCAATGGAAATTTGTCTGCAATTTGTCTGTGAAATCACCTGAAAAGGTTGTTTGGTGTAAAGCCAGCATTGGTGTGTGTGTGTTCCTAGACGGTTCTTCAGCCTCTTACTAGTTCTAAGCATTTTAAAAGGGCTCAATTTCTTCTCACTAAAAAGGGAAAACCTCTTTGGAAGGGTTCTATCTCTGAAATACAGATGAACAAACAAAGTCTTTGGTGTGATAGATGAGTAAATGCAGTGCTTTTAAAGGACCCATGGCATGGTGGTTTGTTGATGCTTTAAACGGGCTCGTTTCCGAGGTTTCCGGATGTTATATCCGCAGCCTTTCTCGAAATGAACCCTCGGCACGTAGATATAGCCTCCTGGGAGAAAGCCCCATTTCAGCCCTTTTCCCAGTGCGTCGTTTTGCTAATGAGAAGCAGGAGGCGGGGAAGGGTAGAGGGTGGGGGCGGGTCTTATCATTAATACTCATGACATGTAAACGTGTTACCTCTGATTGGCTAACAGCACTGTGCCGCTACCTCCAGTGGGTCAGAACAAGCGGATGTGGATGGCTTACTATGGCGAGAGAGAAGGAACAAACCGCGAAGGGAAAAATACCGCACGCTGACGTCATTAAGGTGCGACGCGAGGAAATAACATAAATTCAACAAATGTTTGGGTTTTTACTGAACAAACAAACAAATAAAATGAACGAGTGACTTAAAAAAAAAAAGAATGTGGGTGTCTTTGTAAAAACTGTTTTGATTGGCTATTATAACAGAGCATGCTGCATGCTTTTTGGTTTTGTAGCGCAGAGTACCTGGCTAACTGCAGGAAGCGATTAGCTGCACAGCTAATGTAGCCATTGCAAGGCTAACGTGGCACCGATTTCAAAACGCGGCAAAACGACTTAACAGTTATACACTTACTTGTTCGGTGTTTGTGGCTGATGCGGCAGGGATGCTTGGTACGGACCCAGGCTTCAGTGACAGTTGATGTGCAAAACCTGCCCTGTACTGTCCCAAGTTGTGGAAACATTAATCAGGAAAATGCTTCCGACAAACATACACCGTCTTAGGTAGACTCGACGGCGTATTATTGAAGTAAATAAAATTAAGCCACTGCGTCTTCAGGGGCTCTCCCGTCGGCAGTAAAAACAGACTCTTTTCTGTGTTGTCACATCCATGTACAGCGCAATTTCCATGTTTCGCTCGCTTAGGTGACGCCATGTTGTGTCCTCTATGGTCTCCTCACTACAACTGGGCGGGTAATTCATACAGTGGGTGGGAATCCAGAGGGGGCGCGTGGGGATCATCTCCCTTGCTGACGTAGTAAAGGGAAGAGTTTATCAACGCGCCGTTTTGACACGCCATTCTCAAATGTTGGGCATAGTTTGGTTTACACATTATGAAATTTCTAGCCACTGGGGTGACTTAAGAAGGTCAGAGGAACTCATTTTAACGTTAAAAAACCTCAGAAAGTGAAAATTTCATGCCATGGGACCTTTAAAGATTCAAGATGGTAATAATATTCTAAAACATTACATAAGGTTAAAAAATGATCATGATCCAATCAACAAACATCATCCATGATTATGTCAAGATAATTAAAAAAAAAAAGAAGCTTTAAAAATGCAGACAGCAAGGAAACACAGCAACAGCAGAAACACTCATTCTGTTTGTGCCACATCATTAAGCATATAATTACAGATGCAAAACTCAATCCAGCCTCATTTGATTTGAAATGGCATCAAACATTTGAGAAATACTACCAAACCAAAGGTCCGACTGTCATTTCCTTTCTCATGGAAATTCTTCACATTTTATCGTGTCGACGTGTAAATTATCCAAAGCAGATATGGGTCTGTCTCAGAAACTGGGTGCTGTGGGGGTCCCCCACTAAATATACGTACTCACAGTCAATAAACTATACGGTTTTGAATGGTGATGTTGGTTTTAATTTGAAATAAAATGATGAAAGAAATAATACAGATAAAACTAAATCTTTGACATGAATACCCTATTCAGAATTTGGCAAAAATTCTGCAAATTTGTGGGAAAATGGCGGCTTGATCTGGGACATGATAAATGGTTGACTACATCACATTCCCTTAAAAAGGTTGTAGTCCACTGAAAAGTCTACAGTTATCACTAATTGTATTTTAAGTTGCAACTTTATACACCTAAGGATTGGTGCGCTCACAGAATAATCATAACCGTAATAAAACATCATGCAAAATATTGGATCACCGTCGTAACGCCATTTTCCGCAGACCCAAAACCAATACGATCGTGTGTTTTGATCTAAACGGAAAGCCTCAGGGTCAAGGTCACTACCTCACCAAAAGCAGTAACTTAAAATCACTATGCCATATAAAAATTGTGTTATAAATCTGTGATTTTGTTTTTTAAAACGAAAGCTGAAAGTTAGGTATAGAATACGTTTCTTACAGAATATGTTACGATGGTAGCTGGTCTTGTATGAATTTCTGAGCTATAAAATGAGTTGTGGTCTATTTTTTACCTTAGCGTGTTATTTGTGTGTGGGGAAGGACACACATTAACAATTTGCATGTGTAGAATGGAATTTTCCACTCCAACAGTTAGAAGTTGATCGTGCTTCCATTTGCGGTCTTTCTGTTACGCGGGTGATCTGTTCAGACGTTATCGCTGAAAAGGTGAGTTTTGACAGTTTTATTTTGTTTTAGTCTTGCAGTATAAGGCAATAGACTTTCTTTTTCATCTTACTTTAATATTTCATAGTGTTTGCGTATTTTTGGCCAATATTTTGCAACCATGGTCAATTTAGACCGCCTCGCGCTCCGTCCAGTGCGGTAGTGATGTCCCGTTGCTCGCGCGCCGCAGCAGAGACCCGCGCGACCTTCAGCCGGTACAGTCGCTGTTCTTTTACCACGGTCGTTATTCTCACCTTTCCGGTGTGTTCTTGATTTTTCCATTGTGTCCTATTTCGCCATATCAAATACCCAAAATGGATCATATTATTCATATTTAAGTGAATAATCAATTCAGTCATCATAACTTGGCATTTTTAACCCAAGCAATCAAAAAGAGGAAATTTATTCAATATTTTCACTCATCTGTGAAGGAGGGGCTTTAATTCTTCATGGTGTAGTTATTTTATATGTAAATCAATTTTACAAAAGCATTTGAATTGTAAATCAAAAACAAATTTCCACAGTGGAGGCCAGATAAAGCAAGATACTATCATTATCCTTATTAAACATGACAAAAGAAATATTGAGTGTTAGGTAAATGCAAAAAATAAAATGGTAAAATTAGAAAATGTATTTTTTGACCATAAATGTCCCAAACAGGGTGGCTACAGGTTTGTCCAAGTTAAATTTAAGACTAAGACTTTTTCATACCATGTTCCAAAAAAAATTAAGACCAAATCTAAAGTCATTAGGGCAGCACGGTGGTGTAGTGGTTAGCGCTGTCGCCTCACAGCAAGAAGGTCCGGGTTTGAGCCCCGTGGCCGGCAAGGGCCTTTCTGTGCGGAGTTTGCATGTTCTCCCCGTGTCCGTGTGGGTTTCCTCCGGGTGCTCCGGTTTCCCCCACAGTCCAAAGACATGCAGGTTAGGTTAACTGGTGACTCTAAATTGACCGTAGGTGTGAATGTGAGTGTGAATGGTTGTCTGTGTCTATGTGTCGGCCCTGTGATGACCTGGCGACTTGTCCAGAGTGTACCCCGCCTTTCGCCCGTAGTCAGCTGGGATAGGCTCCAGCTTGCCTGCGACCCTGTAGAAGGATAAAGTGGCTAGAGATAATGAGATGAGATGAGATGATATATAATTTAATGTAACTTATTGTTCTTGTAAAAATTCACCAGAAAACACTATTCTAGTAGAAGTACTTCATTTCTTTTCCTTGACAGGCATTCACACACTCAGAACACAATATAAGGATAAACTTGTAGCTATGTGACAATCAGAATGCGGTCACAACGTTTGAATCCAATGTAACAATGTGAAAATGTGAATGAAGTCACACAATCCAATGCAACAGTTTTTTTTATTATTTTTTTTCTCTGCTTGGGGAGTCACATTGTAAGCAGAATTGTTCAATTCCATCTTTGGTCAAACAATGCAGAAAACAACAGTTAAACAATGTGAATGCACGTACACCTGAAACTTCGGCTCACTCACTTGAAAGGTATGCTCACTTGCACTTCTTAAAACACTTGGAACGATACCCACACACAAACAATACTATTCTCTCACATGCACACAATAGAATATATTCTCTCTCTCTCTCTCTCTCTCACACACACACACAATATTCTCTTCCATCTCGCAGATCTATCCGCTTCTCCACGACCGTTAGTGGTGGCAGCACTGAAGTCGGATATTTGAGGCTGATGCTCGCGGCCTTTAGCAAAAGCAACATGCTTGGCGCTCTTTATATGAGGGTCCACCACTCTTATCCCCATTGTGCCCAACTTAAAAGTCTTACAGCATGCTACACAGTATGCCTTGTTGGCATCTTTGGGTACAGCTTTCAGCCACCACGAGTATTTTGCATGTTTTCAGATGCTTTCTGCTAAATTATTAATATTGCCATCTCTACATGTTTTAAACTCTTTACTTTTACAATCTCTCCATGTTTTAAATTTTACTTAACTTTTATTCTATTTTATTCTGCTGTTTTTTTTAATTGAACTTCTCATTTTATTATTTTATTTCTACTATTGTTTAATTCTTATTAATTTTCTTCCCCATTTATTTTATGTAATTTTATTTTCTATTGTTTACTGTTTTGCTTTTACTTCTGTAAAGCACATTGAACTGCCACTGTGTATGAAATGTGCTATATAAATAAACTTGCCTTGCATCTTGTCATTAAGTTATCATTAAATTTACATTTACGCATTGTGGCTCGGACTACCCTCCATCAACAGATCAGGCACTGAGTGGTTGTCAAGCACGCGCGTGTCTAGCAACCGGTGGATTCGGAGCCTGCGCGGTATAATTGTAAGCATCAAAAACGATTAAACTCTTTCCCCATCCAAAGTGTACCACATTTTAACGATATGACTGAGTAAAATCTCCATAAATTTAAGATTGAAAATTTAAGACCGCGGTGTTTGAAATTTAAGACAATTTAAGACTTTTTAATGGCCTTATTTTAGGAAAATTAAATTTAAGACTTTAAGGACCCGCGGCCACCCTGGTCCCAAATGAGAGACCAGTTTCTGAGACGGACCCGTATCTGAAGTGTTTTCACAAACCTGTAACCATATGATCTGTTTTTTTGCTCTGTGTGTGTGTGTGTGTGTGTGTGTGTGTGTGTGTGTGTGTGTGTGTGTGTGTGTGTGTGTGTGTGTGTGTTGTTGAGAGAAGATTTCTTGCCTGACATGCATACATGAACCAACTAATATACACTGCCTATCAATAGCAAGGACCACATTTTCTATAAATACTATAATTAGATTGCTCAAGAGAAAAATTTGATTAGCCATGAAATGGAATTCACACCCTGCTATTCACACACATGCTGTTTCGAACAGAAAGGAAGGTGTAGAAGGGGTTTACAAAAGCAGAGCACAAAAGCTAAAGAGACTGAGATTCCATCCAGCACTCAACTTTCACCTTGAGACGATGAGAACAGGAAACTGCACTGTGTGTCGTTTACACGTCTGGACTTGTGGTACTGTACTGATGTTCCACTCAAGAGGCTTTATCAGCTCTGTTGAGGAGCTTCTGCTTAAAGCACGAAGTCTCGACCAACGAGTGGCAAAATATCTTCAGGACTAAACACAGAAGTCCTCCTATTGCAAAAGTAACATTTCAAAAATGAAAAGGTCTTGATGAAAAAAGGCGAGGGGGGAACTGTTACAGGTGATTTCTGAAATCAGATGAATTTGGATTCACCTAGTTGAATTAGGATTGGGTAATCTAGTGGAATGTTTAATTTCTTTGTTGCAACTGAATCCTCTGTGGTAAAACTGGTGGACTTCAAAGCAGAAGGTCCTGAGTTCAATTCCCAGCAAGGACAGTAAAGGGGGGAGCAAATTAGATTAGACCAACAGAAAGACAAGTGTAATTCTGGGGAGAGGTATTAGAGGACAGATGATATAAAGGGGGTGGGGTGAGTGAGAAACGAGGGGGAAAGGTGAATAGACCGTGTCCGAAATCGCTCCCTACTCACTATATAGGGCGCTATACAGTGGGGACGCCATTTTGTAGTGCTGTCCGAAACCTTAGTGAGGATTATTTACACCCTATATAGTGCACTCAAAGTATCCCACAATGCATCACGAAAAGTAGTGTACAATGATGGTCATAATATGGATTTATCACAAAAACACATGCGTGTATTTATTATTTTGAAAACCCACCAGCCGACTGATCTGACACGTTTTAATTGTGCGACAGTAATGACGTAAATACTAGCGCGACGGACTAGTGTCCGAAAGCGTTTTTTCATTTTACCAATAAGCTCGCTATATAGTCCTCTATATAATAATTCCCTATATAGGGAGTAGTGAACAAGTGAGCGATTTCAGACACAGGGAGAGAGTGGTTGTTGAAGTGCCCTCATTCTTTTATGAACCCCCTAAAAAATCCAAACCCCCCCTTTTTTCTAATGATTCCCCCCAAAAAAAAATCCCTTTGAAGAATGTCAACCATATATATATATATATATATATATATATATATATATATATATATATATATAAATAACACACACACACACACAGGTGGACAAAGTACCCAACTTCATTACTTAAGTCAAAGTACAGATCCCACTGGTCAAACGTTACTCCAATACAAGTGAAAGTTGTACCTAAACCTAATGCCGTTACCAAAGACAGAAATGTGAATTCATAAAATGAAGGCATGCTGTGTCATCATGGTGGTTTGACGTTAAGCTAGCTAGTCAGTGAAGCTCCACCTGACATGCGAGCAAACTCTTTTCAAACTCAAAATCATATTGGGTAGCTAACGCTACTAGAAAAGAAAGATTTCTACATTCTGTTTATTTGGCAAGATTATGCTAAAATGTATTTCTGAGGGGGGCGTCGTGGATAAGGCGCCATACCATAAATCCGGGGATCCGGGTTCGATTCCGGCCCGAGGTCATTTCCCGATCCCTCCCCGTCTCTCTCTCCCGCTCATTTCCTGTCTCTACACTGTCCTATCTAATAAAAAAGGTGAAAAGAAATATCTTTAAAAAAAAATTTATTTCTGAAAAGACTTCAGATAAGTTAACGTTATTCATGTTAGCGTAACTCCGTTTTTACATGCTAACTAACAGTATCCAAGTTAACTAGCTATGTTAACGTTAGCCGTGGACAAGGCCAGGGCAACTTGGTGGGCTCTTTGGATGCAGCCATGGCTGGAAAAATTACACTTTAAAAGATTTGTATAACCCACTTGTACATTGTTAACCAGAAAAGGGCATTTCCTGGAGAAAATATGTGCGATTACTGTTTGCATTAAACTAGAAAGGAAGCAACTGTGAAAGGAAGGGTGAACAGAAGAGTATGCCATGTTTCAGCAGGTGAACCTACGCACAATGTTTGGCAGTTCTACCATAAAAGTTGAAGGAGAAGAAAAATCTGTAGGTTGCTATGGAAGGATGGAGGGATGAATGAAAGATTAGAAGGGTGAGCTAGATGAGTGTAATTAGTATGAAAAGCAGTTCAGTACAGTACTTTTGTAGTTGAACCCATATCCCAAGTTTCTTGACTCTACATTAAAATACGTTTAAAATCAATGGGCTCTAATGGGAGGATGAGAGAGAGTGTGAGTATTTATGTAAGGTACAACAACATTTACCAACTACGGTGGTCCAAATTTTAATCTCTAGGAGCAGTTAAGCCTTAAAAAATGAATTGAAGCCACAAAGAAGAAAAGTGAATGATGAAAAAGAAAACCAGAAAACAGGACTGTTAGAGGTATGAGCAGTGGAGTAGTTTGTAGCATTACCCAGAACATGTCTGGTAAGGTTGGAGGTATTATTTTAAAAATTGACTACATGAGAGCTGTTTGAAAAATTTCCCATTCAAAGTCTATGGGGAAAAAATAGATGGATGGACAGATTTAAAAAAATAAATTAATTAAAAAAAAATAAAAGAGAGGGATCTCATCTCATCTCATTATCTCTAGCCGCTTTATCCTTCTACAGGGTCGCAGGCAAGCTGGAGCCTATCCCAGCTGACTACGGGCGAAAGGCGGGGTACACCCTGGACAAGTCGCCAGGTCATCACAGGGCTGACACATAGACACAGACAACCATTCACACTCACATTCACACCTACGGTCAATTTAGAGTCACCAGTTAACCTAACCTGCATGTCTTTGGACTGTGGGGGAAACCGGAGCACCCGGAGGAAACCCACGCGGACACGGGGAGAACATGCAAACTCCACACAGAAAGGCCCTCGCCGGCCCCGGGGCTCGAACCTGGACCTTCTTGCTGTGAGGCGACAGCGCTAACCACTACACCACCGTGCCGCCTAAAAGAGAGGGATGCAGGTGGAATATCAAAAAGAAAAAAAAAAAAAATAAGCACACTTCCACAATGGGCCGAACATTTTTACAGTTGGAACAATGTTTCCAGCACAGAAACTGCAGGAGTTAGGCCTTGAAAAATGAACTGAAGTCAATCAATGGGAGGAAAAGTGATGGATAAAAATGCAAAAACGAGTATTGACAGAGGTTTGAAGCACACTTCTCTGCGATGGGTTGAACGTTTTACAGTGGAAATGAAGTTTCTTGAAGAAAAACTGTAGTAGGAGTTTGAAGCCAAAAAAGTGAGAGGAGGAGGAGGAAGAAATGAGAGAATATACTGTGATTGCTGTAAATAGTAGAGATGCACCGATACCACATTTGTGAAAACCGATACGAGTACGAGTACTATCATTTCAGTACTTGCCGATACCGAGTACTACCGATACTGTTGATGTTATTAAAATATAATTTTTCAAAAATTGCAGCATTTGAATATTTAATAGGCCTACTTTATCTATTTCCCGTGAATGTTGTTTTCTAACTGGAGTGATCATGCACACGGGTTCACATTGACAATCTCCGCTGCTCCAGAAGCGCAGAGTAGCCTTGAGTCCACGTCACACAGCCAGACAGCGCCTCTTCACGGTAGCGCTCATCTTTTGCAACATTGTTACAATAATGTTGCAAAACCTAAACGCTGCTGCGCTAGGCTACTAGGCCTACATAGCAATGTTGCAAAAGAAGCGCTACCGTGAAATGAAGAGGCGCTGTCTGCTGGCAGTGTAACGTGGACTACAAGGCTATCTGCGCTTCCGTGTGCAACCTCTCTCGATTGTCGCGCAACATTCACTCCCAGAAAACTACACTCATTGCAAATAGCCTACACAAAGAATTAAATATTTAGCTGCTGCAATTTCTGAAAAAGGCTGCTATTTATTTGGATTAGATTACAATGTCCAACTTTCGAAGTCAAGAAAGACTTGCACTCTTGCAACATGTAAGACCGATTGTTGATGAAGGGAGGAGAGAGCAGTGAGTTACCACATGCAGCGTGATCATTTCACTCCGCTGGTCACTTACCCCCTCTATCATCGGCCTTCCGCAACATTGCGGTCTTGGTTGACTTAAGGGTTGTTCTGGTGGTGCGCTTAAACTACTCCAATTACATTTAGCAACAAGACAAGGGCGTGAAAGGGAGGAGCAGTGACCATCGCAACATCACAGAGAGCGCACAAGATAACAGTGGCGGCCGGCGACGATGTATTATTTAATTTCCATCGCCAGTAATGCAGACTAAAATATGCCCCCCCCCCCCCTCCTATCATGTGCATGTGTGCACATCCTGCTGTGTGCTGCAGGAGAGTTGAATGCCTCGAGCACGCTCTTGTTCAGTCGCAGAACTTGTTAGGCAGACGCTGTTGCTGTCCATTCGCAACATCGCGTCCCGTGCTCGTGGAGCTCCATACCTGTAGATGGGACGTCAATTTCCTTGGTCTTAGCGTTGCCCTCAACTGAAACAAGTTGGAAAACTCAAATCAGCCATTTCTTAAAGCTCTCTCTCTCACTCTTCACTCTTAAACTCTCCCGGTTGGACTCGTACTTAAAAACTCTGCCGGTTGGATTCACCTATACAAAAATCCGATTTTCATTTGTTTGTTAGTGAGTATCCTGTCCTACAAAACCCTTACCTAGGCAAATAGCCAACATTAAAAAAGGACAACGTTGGGGATCTTAGCGTAGGCCTATCTGCGTATGGCAGCGAAAGGGAGTGGAGTGTGGAGAGATGTTTAAAATGACAGTGTTGGGGAAAGATGTTGTGACTACGCAAACACATCTTCGTCATGGAAAAATGGGTTGTTGTCGAACAATTTTTTTTTTTGTCTTCTGACGAAATTAGCCTACGCTCAATGCTTGAGATTTACAATTTTTTTCCTGGGAGAGGCTTTTTTTTCCTCAAACGGACGCTGGCAAAAGGCGCTTCACGGAACACTATCGGCGCATGGTATAGCCTATCATATTATGCTCAAGCCTGAGCTCAACAATGCTTCAGTTTTTTTTTCTCTCTCGAATGGAACAAAAAGTGCTGCGGGGAACATTGGTATCGGCGCATGGGATCGGCACTGGTATCGGTTCATGGTATCGGCAACTGTTTGACAAGTACGAGTATGAGTATATTAGTGGAGTATCGGGGCCGATGCCAGTATCGGTATTGGTGCATGCTTAGTAAATAGCAATCACAAAATTAGCGATTAACTGGAAAAGTAAAGGTCACGTTACAACTACTTGATACACATTTGAGATAGAGAGGCAGTTTCCTTAAAAAAATATACACACACACACACACACACACACACACACACACACACACACACAGTATATACACACAGAGACAGAGAGATTTAACTTATTTCACGAAATCAAGTCGTACATGAGCTGATGGCTATAAGCTATGTACAACGAGATTGAGTGGAACAATTGTTTTATTCTATCCACATTCACTGGATTTTGAAAAAAAAAAAAGAACATTTTTATTTTTAGCAAATTCAATAAAAAAAACACCACTTTATACAAATCTGACAAAATTTCCACTTAGAATGTACAATGGTGCTTGAAAGTTTATGAACCCTTTAGAATTTTCTATATTTCTGCATAAATATGACCTAAAACATCATCAGATTTTCACACAAGTCCTAAAAGTAGATAAAGAGAACCCAGTTAAACAAATGAGACAAAAATATTATACTTGGTCATTTATTTATTGAGGAAAATGATCCAATATTACATATCTGTGAGTGGCAAAAGTATGTGAACCTCTAGGATTAGCAGTTAATTTGAAGGTGAAATTAGAGTCAGCTGTTTTCAATCAGTGGGATGACAATCAGGTGTGAGTGGGCACCCTGTTTTATTTAAAGAACAGGGATCATTCAAAGTCTGATCTTCACAACACATGTTTGTGGAAGTGTATCATGGCACGAACAAAGGAGATTTCTGAGGACCTCAGAAAAAGAGTTGTTGATGCTCATCAGGCTGGAAAAGGTTAAAAACCATCTCTAAAGTGTTTGGACTCCACCAATCCACAGTCAGACAGACTGTGTACAAATGGAGGAAATTCAAGACCGTTGTTACCCTCTCCAGGAGTGGTCGACCAACAAAGATCACTCCAAGAGCAAGGCATGTAATACTCGGCAAGGTCACAAAGGACCCTACTGTAACTTCTAAGCAACTGAAGGCCTCTCTCACATTGGCTAATGTTAATGTTCATGAGTCCACCATCAGGAGAACACTGAGCAACAATGGTGTGCATGGCAGGGTTGCAAGGAGAAAGCTACTGCTCTCCAAAAAGAACATTGCTGCTCGCCTGCAGTTTGCTAAAGATCACGTGGACAAGCCAGAAGGCTATTGGAAAAAAATGTTTTGTGGACGGATGAGACCAAAATATATATTTTTTTTATTTAAATGAGAAGCGTTATGTTTGGAGAAAGGAAAACACTGCATTCCAGCATAAGAACCTTATCCCATCTGTGAAACATGGTGGTGGTAGCATCATGGTTTAGGCTTGTTTTGCTGCATCTGGGCCAGGACGGCTTGCCAACATTGATGGAACAGTGAATTGTGAATTATACCAGCGAATTCTAAAGGAAAACGTCAGGACATCTGTCCATGAACTGAATCTCAAGAGAAGGTGGGTCATGCAGCAAGACAATGACCCTAAGCACACAAGTCGTTCTACCAAAGAATGGTTAAAGAAGAATAAAGTTAACGTTCTGGAATGGCCAAGTCAAAGTCCTGACCTTAATCCAATGGAAATGTTGTGGAAGGACCTGAAGCGAACAGTTCATGTGAGGAAACCCACCAACATCCCAGAGTTGAAGCTGTTCTGTATGGAGGAATGGACTAAAACTCCTCCAAGCCGGTGTGCAGGACTGATCAACAGTTACCTGAGGACTACAGTTGTCTTGCTAACTTTAGGACTGCAGTTATCATGAACAGTTTTGCACTCAAGTTTCTATCAATGAAGAGTTATAACATCAACGAAACTGTCCTCATGTTAAAACTGTTAATATTATAGTCAGGCTGTCTGTTGTTGCCCAAATGAGGATGGGTTCCCTTTTGAGTCTGGTTCCTCTCGAGGTTTCTTCCTCATTTCGTCTGAGGGAGTTTTTCCTTGCCACTGTCGCCACAGGCTTGCTCATTGGGGATAGATTAGGGATAAAATTAGCTCATGTTTTAAGTCATTCAAATTCTGTAAAGCTGCTTTGCGACAATGTTTATTGTAAAAAGCGCTGTACAAATAAACTTGACTTGACTTACCGGAAACATTTAGTTGCAGTTATTGCTGCACAAGGGGGTCACACCAGATACTGAAAGCAAAGGTTCACATACTTTTGCCACTCACAGATGTGTAATATTGGATCATTTTCCTCAATAAATAAATGACCAAGTATAATATTTTTGTCTCATTTGTTTAACTGGGTTCTCTTTATCTACTTTTAGGACTTGTGTGAAAATCTGATGATGTTTTAGTTCATATTTATGCAGAAATATAGAAAATTCTAAAGGGTTCACAAACTTTCAAGCACCACTGTAAACAAAGCAGCGAAATGACAGTAACAATTTGTGAAAAAATGCGACAATAATAATTCTTGAAAAAAAAATATATATACATGTTCTTACCATCAAATATTTTTATTCCATATTTTATTGGGGTTTTTTTTGTATTTTGGGGGGGTTCTTCTTCTTTCGTGTTTTTTTTTTTTTTGTGGTTGGCAAACCAACTTAAACTTTCAAGCACCACTTGAGAGTGTAGCTAGACGACATTGAGTGGTCGTCTGCAGGATGAGCTTGAAAGTGAAAAAGAGGAAGCGTGAAATAGTGGAGCCGAAGATTAAGTGGTGGAAACTAAAAGAGGTTGAACGTCAGAAGGAGTTTAGGGAAGAAATGAGACGAGCATTGAGTGGTAATGGAAGGCTGCCAGAAGATTGGGATACTACTGCTATACTAGTAAGAGAGGCACAGCAAGGAAGGTGCTAGGGTGGTCATCGGGAAGGGGAAAGGAAGACAAGGAGACATGGTGGTGGAACAAAAAAGTGCAGGAAATTATAAAAGAGAAGAGGCTAGCAAAGAAGAATTGGGATGATCAGAGAGACGAGGAAAGCAGGCAGTTATACAGAGAGAGGAGACAGAAGGCAAAAAGAGCGGTAACGAAGGCGAAAGCAGATGCATATCAGGAGTTGTATGAAAGACTGGAGACCAAAGAAGGAGAGAAAGACCTGTACAGACTAGCTAGGCAGAGAAACAGGGAAGCGAGGGATGTACAGCAGGTAAGAGTGATGAAAGATGCTGACAAACAAAGAGAGTGTATTAAAAAGGTGGAAAGAGTACTTTGAGGATTTATTAAATGAGGAGAATCCAAGAGAGAAAAGGTCAGATTCGTTGGAGACAGCAAATCAGGAAGCAGAGTTAGTTAGTAAGGATGAGGTGAGGGCAGCCATGAAAAGAATGAAGACTGGGAAAGCAGTCGGACCAGATGGTATCCTGATTGAGGCTTGGAGATGTTTGGGTGAGACGGCTGTGGAGTTCCTAACGAGATTGTTTCATAAGATCCGAGAGAATGAGAAAATGCCAAATGAATGGAGGAAGATGTGCTAGTCCCAATATACAAGAATAAGGGAGATGTACAGAGCTGCAGTAATTACGGAGGGATAAAATTGATGAGCCACACCATGAAGCTATGGGAAAGGGTATTGGAGGCGAGATTGAGAAGAGAGGTAGCAATCTGTGAACAGCAGTACGGGTTTATGCCAAGGAAGAGCACATCGGATGCAATTTTTGCTTTAAGAATGTTAATGGAGAAGTACAGAGAAAGCTACTTTGTGTGTTTGTAGACCTGGAGAAGCCATACAATAGAGTGCCGAGAGATGAGTTATGGTACTGTATGAGAAAGTGTGGAGTGAATGAGAAGTATATCAGAGTGGTACAAGACATGTAAGAGAACAGTGAAAGAGCAGTGAGGTGTGCAGTTGGAACGACTGAATGGTAACAACAATTCTTTTGAATTGTTGAATGAGAATGAAAACTATTCTTTTAGCTAGTTTTGTTTCTTTTAAATACTTAGTTTTTGGGGTTCTGTTTTTGAGTAGAGTTTTTATTTCGTCCTCGGTTGGTTCAGCAACATGCTCTGCCATTTTGTTTTTCTCGACTCACAGTATATGAGCTGATATCCTAGTAGTAGAGTAGCCAGTCAGAGCACATGATTGCTTATATCCAGTGAATGTGGATCAAATAAAAAAAATAAAATTTATATACATGTTCACAGATCAGTTTCAAGTGTTGTCAATCATGCATATCAAGGTCATATCCATTTGATTTGCTGATTTTAAATATGGCCCATTTTTAAACATCCTGGAAGTTACAATGGGCAGATAAAGTAAACATTCTAGGAGTACCGACTATTAGACACTCCTTGCTCTTCCTTCCTCTTCATCAAACACAATTTCAGCTCATGATGCTGCCTCAGCAAAAAACAACATGAAGAGAAATCTGACAAATTACAAGCACGTCTCATTGACTCATCAGTGAACATGACTGCAATCAGTGAATGCATAAACAGTCATTTCAGCTAAAATGAACAGATTGGTAAACAGTAAAAGCTTTTCATGCTGACCTTACTAGTGCAGGTTTCTGATGGCACATTTTTAGCAGGAGGACAAGGCTCTGCTGGCTTTAAGGGCTCCGTACACTCATTCTGTTTCTCCTGTATGGTCACTTCATAAAATTCCTGAATATCTGCAAGAGAGGGTTAAAAAAAAAAATCTAAATACTGGATATTCCAAACAGAAAAAAAACTACCTGGGTTGATTTTTCCAAATCGCAGCACAAAGGTCACAGCTAAATGTTAGCGCAATCATCACACTGAACATTCTCTCTCCCAGTTAAAATGATCTTAACTTTGCAATGCTTTTGAGAAGCTCAGCCCTGAATAAACAGTCTTACATGAACGTCTCTGCCAGAAAGTTAGAGACGAGCTGCTTCAGCAGGGTCAGGGTCTTGCTTAAAGGCCAAACAGTAGCAGCACTTTAAAACACAAAGTATTTTAAATTAAGTCTTTATGATTCATATCAGTTCTCACATATTTACAGTTAATCCATTAAAGATTTACATATATTATATTACACACACACACACACACACACATTTTATATATATATATATATATATATATATATATATATATATATATGCGGATAATGGTGACGCCGACGCCAACACTGAACTCAAGTAAGTGTTAAGAAATAAGAAAACAATAAAAGAACCAAAACACAAATTATATTATACTGAAAAACATTTATTTTTTCCTTCTCTAGCCTGGACAAGGGCTTCACAAACACTCTTACGCACGCAAACACCATGGAGGGAAACTGAAAAACACTATTTTTCAGTATGTTTTGCATGAATAATGAAAATGAATGAATATGTTTTACTTGAAAAACATTCATTTTTTTTTCTTCTTAGCCTGGACAAGGGTTTCACAAGCTCGCTTTCGTTGTTTGGCCGCATGCCTCCTTCTGGCCAGAGCCTCCTCTTCTGCCTTGGTTCTTCTGGCTCTTCCATAACGTGTCGTTAATCAGGGTAGCTCAGAATTGGAGTAGTAGCCAGAACTCAGGGCAGAGCACCTGGCTTAAGTTAGGGGCTAATGATAAGGTTACAACCTAAGTTGGCTATCTGAAATACTATATACTTACGTAGCAAGCTAAATGGTTAACTTTAGTTAACAAGACAGTCAGACAATGCAGGAATTAACAACTAGCTAATAATGTTAGATGGCTAGAAAATTTGCCATCTTGCTAACGGAAATTCCAGCATTGGATCCGCTTGTATTGCTTGCTATTAAGCATTTTGCTCGAAGCATAGGCTAACTGTAGGCCTATGAAAAGAA